>NW_017728918.1:40077700-40090176 GCF_001723895.1 Crocodylus porosus
CTGGTGGTCACCCCTGATAAACTTGTAGCTGGCCATCAGATCACCCCTGAGCCTGCGCTTTTCCAGGGTAAAGAGTCCCAAGTTTCCCAAGATGAGGAAACATATGGAGTTTCTTTAGTGCAGATGTGTACTATTTGTGCTAGAGCTGTAGCTCATGTGTTTTCTGTCAGTAAAGTGTGTATAATTAAGAAATCCCTTTAAAAAGCTACTATGGTATTTACTTTAAGTATTAAGTAGGCTTTAGAAAGAGTTTAACTGTAAATAAAGAGTAGGACAGGTCAATGCTGGTCTTGTAGCTGAAGGCAGCTGGATCCATAAGCAGTCAGGGGTGTTATTCAGGGAGTCTTTATCCTAGAACGTGTCTGAACATCTGGTCTGAGAAATGTTTTGTGGATGCAGTTCAGATTCTGTCAGTGTGGAAAGATGTGCTTTAGGCTTGGTCTAATGCAACTGCCCACTGTCCTACTGCAACAGGGAATTTAGCTAGGGCTGTAACATGATAGTCTAAATTAAGTTTGCTCCCCTCTGCCTTTCCCTGAAGACACTTGCGTTTGTTTTTTGCTGATATGATCCAAACAAGTATTCAGCCTGAGTTAGCTAGAATGAAAAAACTCAGGTCAAATGGTTGAAGTGTAGCAGTTATACACAGCTAAATAAAAGACCTTATAATGGAAAGCATTAGGCATTCTTAGTTACAGGCATAACTGCAAGCTCTGCCTATAATAAAATATTTTAAAACTGTTACTTAGTGTAGTATAACAAATACAACAACAACATGAAGAATTAGTACAGCTGTTTGATTAACTGAATATTGAATAATACTGTGATTTAAGTCTACATTTAGTGGTGAATGGAAATTTTCTAGTGAATAACACTTAACTTCTTATATTAGTCTAATGTAAGTATCCATTTACTTGCTGTTGACATATATTAATACATTCTGCATAGCTAAAATTCACTGAATTGAAATGTGTTCATACATAATACAGCAATGATACATAAGCCTTTATGGTAAAAAGACTTAGTACAAATTATGGTTTGTAACTGAAAAGGAGAATTTGCTATGTATTAAGCCATTTCATTTTGTCATTTGTGTGCACTTTTCCTTAAGAGTGAAGTTTTATGCTGGTATTCAAACAAAATTTCAGGTGTATAGAGAGCATCACATACCTTACAGTCTCCAGATAAGTGTGCATGTGTGGTTTGGGGCCCCTTGTAGCAGTTGATGAGCTGCACACAGTACACGTGCACTCATTCACTGCACTGCTTATTTATAGGAAGCTGAGGGAACTATCTTTTTGTGGAAAAACTGCCACTAAAAAAGCCCAGCATAGCACATGCAGCAGCACTGTGAACCGCCAAAAACAGCAGCTGCCAGAAACAGCAGCAGCACCTCCAGAATCAGCAGCTTGGCACGGCTGTTGTCCCAGGTGGTCCCCAGGTAGGGCTGATGGGGCCAGCACCTGTGCTAGCACCAGCCTCCCCTACCCCACCTGGGTCATTTTACCCCACTCTGGAGCATGTGTGCATGTGTGTTGCTCTGGGACAAAAAGCAGTGGCACATATTTATGCATGTGCACATGCATACTCATTGGGGCATGCTCATTTAGGTTTTCCTTCATAATGTAATTCCATTGTGTAAAATTGTAATGTATATAATGTATAATTCCTCTAGATACATCTCCCCCCTTCCCTCCCTCCCCCGTATATATATTGCAATGTTATCTCATTATTCTGCCAGAATCCCACCCTGACTGTTCTATAGATCCTAAATTTCCTGGCCGGTGGGCAGAATGATCACAACTACAACTACTGAAAAACAGGATCAAGGATAGAATGCTATATGCACTTCAGTTCTCAAGTACCATCAGCAGCATCACTGCAGTCTCAATAAACTGCATAAACTCTAAGTACCTAATTTTTACCAAAGCCATTTTTAAAGTTTCTGGGAACTATTATTTGCATTTTTCAGTTAAAGAAAAAGAAATACAGCATATGTTTATAATCATTTTAAAGGTACACTCACAATAAATACTGTTTCAAGTAAGTTCAGTTGGTTTTATTTTTCATACAGCATATAGTCATTAGAAGACTGCACACAACATAGTGTATCTGAAGCACACAAATGGATGCTGATCCTACCGTGGAATGTAAAAAAGTCCCATAAGCTATTCAAGAGTTTAAACGTTGTAGGAAGCGGAGGGAACTATCTGTTTGTGGGAATAGGGAGTAACAAATGGCTTGTGTAAGCAAAGGGGTTGAGGTTCATACTTCATTTGTATGCGTGACTCACTGGATAGTCTTTTGTTTTCTTTCCAATTTAATTACTAAGCCATTGATTTTGAGTGATGATTTATCAAGTACAAAAATCAATAAAGATCCCATTTTAGAAAAATTGCATTTTGATGAATATCCAGTTGGACATAAACAAAAAGTGACAGTTGCATTGACACCCTCTTCTTTTCTAAGACAGGTGCACATGCAGATCTATTCAGAACTCTGAAATGTGCTTTATACTAGGTTGGGGTGGAGTTAAAATGCTGAATAATGAATGTAGCCTGCAGGACAGAGCTTGATTTTGAGCAATGGAGGAGAAAATTTAGAGTACAGCAATCTGTGTTCAGAGTAGCTTTTTGCAAGTTGCATTCTACTCATGTTTTTAAAGCAAGGAACTAAAATAACTCAATTTATGAAGAAAGGAAAAACTCATGTAAGAACATAAGAACTACCATGTACTGGATCAGACTATCAGTCTATTTTGCCTGGTACCCTCTGTCATGTCCCCCCCACCCTTCCCCCACATTGTTCCTTTCTCACTTGAAGTCTCCAACATGTAAAATCTAGGGAGTTCTAATTCAACTCCAACAGTCAATAGCTACTGATGCCTTTTTCCTCCAGTAATTTCTCCAGTCCCTTTTTGAAGTTGAACTGTCAGCTTCCACAACATCTGATGACAAGGAGTTCCATACTTTAGTTACACACTGGCCACATCCACATGAGACATAGACTGCGCAGTACCATTGTGTGGCACAAAGCATGACACAATGCTACTGTGCAGAAATAACAAGCTACTACATAGTCAGCATCACCAAAAAGCTGTTTGAGGATGCTACTGCACGGTAACTCCGGTTACTACACAGTCATTTAGTACTTGTGTATGCAAGTACTAAATGACTGTACAGTAACAACTGCTCAGTCAACATCTTATGTAGATGTTGCCACTTTGTGAAAAAGAACTTTTTTGTTAGTTTTAAAGTTACCATCTATGGATGCATCCAAATGAGTAGGCCTTTAAGGTGCCGCAAAGTGCACATGCATGCTTGTCTGGACTCAGCCTATTAGTTTAAATTTTTTGACCCCTAGTTCTTCTATTAGGAAAAACAGTAGATAATAAATGCTTGTTTACTTTCTCTTTGCCATTAAGTATTTTGTAAACCCTTATCATGTCCTTGCTTGAGTGTCTGTTTTATAGTCTCTCCTCATATGGAAACTCCTCCATACCTCTAAGTATCCTGGTTGCCCTTCTCTGTACCTTCTCTAGTTCTTCTATATCCTTTTTAAAGGTATGAGGACCAGAACTGGGCACAGTATTCAAGGTCTGAACAGGTCTTGGATATATAAAGGGGCATAATGATACTAAGATAGCCTTAGAGATTTGTCTTATGTAAAATGCTATTACTCTGAAGTAAGCAGCATAAAATGTCCACCTTCCCTGCCCTCCATCCCACCAAATAAAGGTATTTTATTATATGGTGGTAGCAGCTGCTACTCCATTTAAGTGCAGCAGAATAGCTGGCAACCATTTACTGAAGATATTTGTGGTATCTAAACATAAATTTCCAATGCAGTCACTTCTATTCACACCTAGGGAAAAAGGAATTTCAGGTGCCACACGCTGTGTATTTCTTACCTTGGAACTGGGCATTAAATCCTTTTCGTCGGTGGTTACTGTCTGATGTGAAATGGAGTCGTAACCAGTTCTTACTGCTGATAACCGGAGAAGGCAGATTCATGCCAGTCAACCTGGGGGGAAAAAAGGAATCTCACTGAAGAAAGAGTACAACAAAAACTGTTATTTAGACTTAAGTAAAACAGAAGATGAAGGTAAAGAGAAAATACATTATTACAGCATGCAAGATGTCTCTGAGAACTGTAATGCATTAGCAACTAATGTAAAACTATGAATAGTTTACTAGCTGTTTATCCTGAAGAAAGTTTTGCACTACAGCTAGTCATTCAAATGTTCAGCTCATTTCTTCACAGTACTTTATTGTGAATAGAAAAGAGAACAAATATCTAATTGTTTGTTTTTGAGTAAGTAACCTATCGACAGAGGACTTAGCAAATATTATCATGAAAAAACATCAAAAGGAATAAAAAGAGTTCATTTTTATCTTAAAATAGAAGATAGAGTATTCTATCCTCTGGGAAAATTATTGACTACATTCCATACAGACTAATAATAACAACAAATATATTTTAGAAGAACAAGATGAATAATTCATTACAAAAATCTCCTTTACAAGGACAACAGGCAAGCAAAAAAAATCCCACTTATTGTTAGAACTATGCAAAGCTTCAGGTGGTGATTCGATTTGGAGGAGATTCAGCCCAGTTCAGTGGCAGAATCTGAATTGAATCAGGGGATCAATTTGGCAAAGATTTGGAGAGCTTTGATGATTGGAGCAGTACCTGGTGGCTGTAGCAGGGAGCTAAAGCCACTCCGAGCTGGTAAGTACTAGGGGCAGGGAAGGGAGTGCTGGGGGAAGGGACCATGGGGGGACCCCTGACAGCCCCTCTGACCCCCCATTCTCCCCAGCCCCCCCGACCTCCACCCACTCCCTCAGCCCCCCATGGTTACCCCTGCCTGCCCCAGCTCAGTACTTTAAAAAAAGCTCTGGTGCTCACCAGGTGCTGCTGGGCAAGGGGCGATCCCCACTGCCCTGTACTGAATGGGATGCTTTGCATGAACCCCCTTAACCTTTCCCCTGCTCCCTGGGCCCCCCCACAGCTGCCCCACCTGCCAGGACTCTGGTCCTTTAAGAAAAAAAAGAAAAGCCGTGGGACTCACCACTCCTGGTGCAGCCTTGGGGCTTCAGGGCCTCATGCATAGCTCCCCATGTGGTGTGGGGCAGTGGGGATTGCCTGCCCCCACCAGCAGGCATGGTGAGTCCCAGGGTTTCTTTAGGGTTTTTTGCCCCTAAATGGCCAGTGCTGGCCTGTGCGAGGCACCCACAAGGGGGCTGGGGGAGCAGGGGGAGTTCAGGGGCTCATTCAGAGCCCCCCATGCAGTGCGGGGCAGTGGGGAGCAGCAGGGATCACTCCCTGCCTAGCAGCACCTGCTGAGCTGGTGCTTCCCCCCCACATCCCAAATGCTGGGAGCTGGGGTGGGCAGGGCAGCTATTGCTGGGCTGGGAGAGCGGCAGAGGATGGGCCATGTTTTGAGTGACAGCAAAGAGCAAACAAATAACAGAGCAAGCCTTCTATTGCAAAGTTCAGAAAGATTATCTCAGGGCTGAAAGTTTTTGATACTGTGGATTCCTGGGTTTATCTTGTGAATCATACATACATGTTGGCATACCTAACAATATTAATATTGCAGAGCACCCCAGAACATCCTTAAAATGTATCCCAGAATGCTTTAGCACCCTGATTGCAAATGACTGGGCTAAATCATCATCTGTTTGGTTAAAATATAAACTTAGGTTAAGATATCTAGTGTCTGTCATCAAGAAATGAAAAACCCACCACTTCCCTTTGTATTTGGTCCTGGTCATTTAACAACTTAACAACCATCGCTCCTATTTCCTAGATACATAACTCTGTATTTGACTGTATTAAAAGACTTTTGTTGGAATGGGTCCAAGTTACCGTTGTTACTGACTGTTCCATATAACTTGTCCTTCTCACTACCTACTGAATCAGTGATTCTCCCATACCTGAAGAGTACCATAGCCAACAGACTCTAGATTTGATCTGTTGCTTTTAAAATGTCTTTCATTTTGTCTCTGTTCCCATAAATATTTAACTTCTCTTCATCTCCTAACCTAAAGAAATGTGGCAGCAAGTGAAATCTTTAGACAAACTTTAGTGAGTCAACTTTTTCATCTTCAGTTTGAGATGCATATAAATGTTCACTGCATCTGGGCTATGATGACTTAAGCACTTTAAGCCGCATGCTCAGACTGGAGAGATGTGTACAGGTGTTTGTCAGTGTCAGGTGCTGTACAGGGTACCTAGTATAAGTAATTCAGGGTGAGGGGAGGGGCAGACAAGACAGAAAGAAACCCAGTCAGCATGATGGCATAGGAATTGCTCATGACTGATGCCAGGCTGAATGGTTGGGCTCTCTCAACCCCAGGGTTGTGTTCTGAACACATGCAGGTATTCATTGGATTGGGTTAGTCATCATTTTGGCCCAATTTAAGCCATTCAAACATCTGCACAGGCACCATTTAGATCAACCCAATCCTAATTAAGTCAATCTAAGTGTAATGTCTGTACGTACACATACAGTATAATATTCTTATATCAGAATTAGCATACCCATTCAGTGTTAAAAAACACACTTTCCTCTAAACAATCTCCATTTCAAATATTCTTAATAAATTGGGTTTATTTTTTGGATAAAGATACCTATGGATTTGTGACAATTATTCACTGTTGGTTCTTACATGTGCATAATAGTTCTAGTGGTTTTCTGGTGCTTTTCTTTCTAAGTAACTTGAGTACAATCTTGCCAAATACTTCTAAATTGTTTGTTGGTGGTGGTAGTACTAGTGGTGTTTTGTTCTGTAGCAACTTGGGGGCTTTTCCCCTATTCTATCTCTCAAGTACCTAAGTGTGATCTGGTTCCACATTTTATGAGTCCCTAAAACTTCTGTAGTATACCATCTTACCATCAGGCTTAAAATCACAGAAAAAAAAAAAAAAGAAAAAAAACAGCAAAAAGGAAGTTACCTATCAATTTCACTAATGATTATTTAGGGACTTCAGCAGGTTGCAATAGGATCACATTTAGGTGTCCAACTACAACTTAAACGTGTTTGCAGTGAGATAAAGCTTTGGCCTGAGTCTCTTTAGCTCCAATTCATTAATGATAGTAAAAATAAATTATTCTACAATAAATGTTTTGTTTTTTACTCTAGAATAGATTACAAAGCATACATAGCTGAAGCCAGATGGTGGTATCATGAAAGATGTCAAATTAAAAGCTAGGAAGAAGGCAGGGCAGGATAAAACTTTATAGAGTAACTTATTATGAATAAGGAATTACTTAACTTGTCCTTCAAAAAGGACAAGTTAAAAAAAAAAACATTTTTGTGGCTTTGTCCTGGTATGAAGAGCCCATTACGTGGGCATTGTGTGGACCCCTCGGCACTCATTGACAAAAAGACCCCACCCCGCAGCAGTGATTGGTGGAAAGGAAGGGTGAGAGGCAGCTGTCATCTTATCTGCTGCCCCCTTCATACTGTCCCGCCAGCTGGTACCTTCCTGTCCAATGAAGGCTATGAACCCCCCCACACCCAGGAGGTGAAGATATAATAAAAACTTAATAAGGTTTTTTTTCCTATGGCTTTCACCAGCAACCCCAGATTTTGCGGTTTCCGTGAAATCCATGAAATCAAGATTTATGTGGGTCCCTAATTATGAGAAACAGAAGCTTTCATAAGCTATGGCCTACTTTGTCAGATACTATGACAGGACATGGAGGGAGGAAGGCTACTAATCAGAAAAAAATATAAAGAAGGGAAAAGCTGGGGTTTGGGGTATGGGAAGACAGCACCATTGAGAGAGGTGAAGGTAGGCTGAAGAGATCAAAAGGAATAAACAAACTGCTTAACCTTAGAGCAGTTATTAAAGCTAGTCCATGTACTGGGATAAGAATACAAAGTCTCTTTTGAAACCATTCTTAATACAGTACAGTCTGTGGATGATTTCTTGTTCCACAAATTATGCATTCAGGTTTTTTAATTTTGGTTGTTTAAAAACAGCTATCCTGAGGTAAGTGATGGAATGTTCAAGGAAGTTAAAGTGTTCTGAAACAAACTTTTGCATCTTTCTGGAATTCACATAGGGTATGCCCTGTCTGCCCAATGTAGACAGAAAAGGATCACTTCGGTGGCATATATGACATTGGCACAGGAGCAGGTGAATAAATCCCCAATGTCATAACCTGTGTTGTGTGGTCCTGTGACGACATGGTCTGAGTTGATCAGAAGGGTGCAGCTGACATTTCAGTCTGTTGTAAGGCCTGGTGGCTAGCTGAGAGTAGAAGTTCAGTAGTTTGTTGCTGGAGAGATATTGTTTATGGTTGGGTCCAAACTGATTCTTGAATACTCCACCCAGCATATTTATTTCTTGGACACCACCGTGAAATTTTGCAATGCCCACATTGCCACCACATTTTATTGGAAACCAGTATACCACTACAGTTGCCTTCATGCCATCATCCCATACCATTAGATTCACATTCTATGTTATGATCATATCTGCTGTGATTCCACTGACTGGCATGAACTCTAAAGATCTGGAGCAACAATTACTATACTTACAATACAGTCTCAACATTGTACCCACTCAAATCAGAGCCAGAGTCAGACTCCACTCTGACCTGCCACCATACCAATCCTGTGACAAGGACAAAAGAATCTCTCTTGTTACTTTACATCCATGTGTTTTAACACCTTGGACATATGATCATTCATTAACGTATCTTTAATCAGAGGGTACATCATGCCTGTAAAGCCAACAGGGTTTGGGTTTAGGTCAGGGTTTGTCTCAGTTCACTGTATGTCTGAGTGAAATGTCCATTTCTGTTTGGGGCAATATAGGAGATTATGAATGGGCTTTGACCAACTTCAAAGAGTGAGATCATACAGATTTCATGTAGCATAACCCCATTCAGTATGGTGGCTGTTGAAATCATCTGAATAGATTGCTGGTGTTGGTAGGACTGGTATATGTTTGGGTTGCAGAGTTTGTCTCTATGTGGTTTGTACATATTCATGATGTTGTAATTGCCTAGTTTTACAGGTGCCCACTGTGTTGTGTTGTCTGCTGGAGATGTTTTAGGATTTTCGTACTGGATACCAGCTTTAATGAAGGTGGTGAGGCCATGTTATTTACTCACAACATGAGTAGCCAAGCAGTAGCCTCTGAGCTTCAGTTTGGCAGGGTCCTCTGTGTGGGTTTCTTGTACTAGTATAGCAACTGCTTGGTATTTGGCAGTTTGTTCCAGGAAAAATGCTTTTGAAGGATATGAAGCCCTCTATGTTCAGTTGGAAGATGCAGGCACTGCTATCGCTTTGAAGGCCAGGTTAAGGAAACTTTCCTTTATCCCAATATCGTTCATCTCTGATCACAATCACTGACTGCCTCATTACAATCACTGAGAACTGTCAGATTCCTAGCTGGAACTTCAAAAAAGCACAATGGCCTGACTTCCTCATCAAAACAGAAAAGTTAGCAATCAAATTACCCAAGTTGACCAATGTGATATATTTTAATGCTACCTATGAGTTCTTTGTCACAGGTTTGACCAAAAAAAAAGCCCAAGGTGACAATACTGTATGGCTTCAGTCAACTACAGTCCCTGATAGTACCAACCTGTAACAACTATCTACATACAATCACTACCTCAAGCAATAGCAGCAGCATCACTGATGCAACAGAAAGACTCCAGGACCATATTAACACCATAAAAGGAGAACATTGGGTAGAAATGGTAAACTATATTGACTTCACACACTCCAGCAAGAAAGCTGGGAACAAAATCAAAAGGCTCTCTGGAGAAGGCAAGTCCAAACAGCAATGTCTTGTGAAAGCACTCAATAGCGGAACAATGTATCCAGAACAGCAGGTTCACAAATCCTGATGAGAACTTCTCCAAAGAGATCAAGTACCAAGCAACTGCAATGAAATGCTAGTCCACTGAAAACCTGCATCTCATTTGTTCATTCACAAATGAGAACTGCCATAGCCTCTACCAAACCCCCGAAAGCTGCAGGATTAGATAATATCTATCCAGAATATGGGACCCTGCCTAAGAGACTGACCGAAGGAGTTCCTGTCATCATGTACGTGAAGAAACGAAAGACCCAAATTCTGGAGACGCATTCACATGATTGCATGACCCAAACCAGGCAAGAATGTTGATAACCCTATTAGCTACAGACCAATATCTTTGTTATCAGTTGTCTACAACTTGCTGGAAAGACTGATCCTAAATAAGGTGACTAACATCACTGATCCACAGTTACCACCAGAACAGACAGGATTCTGCAAAAATATATGCACCATTACCGGGCAGTAAGGCTTACTCAAGATATTGACAATGCTTTTCAAAGGAGGGAAAAAACAGGTACTGTGCTGGTAGATTTAACAGCTGTATATGATACCATCTGGCTGAAATGACTAGAGTACAAACTACTCACGATGATCCTAAATTGAAGAATGGTGGTCTTTATCACTAATATAATATCAAACAGATCCTTCATCCTCTTCACCGGTGGAGGAGATAGAAGCAGATACAAGCATCTGTGTAATGTGTCAGTGCTAGCAGCCACCCTTTTTAACATCTATATATCTGACGTTCCACCCATCACAGTATGCCTATGCAGGTGACTTGGCACTGTTCACCTTTGGTTTCTTCTTTCACATGGCAAAAACAATGTCTGTATCTTTATCTTTGTATGCTTTGGTGTTTTTGTTGATTTGGGAGCACTTGGCCATCAGAAATATTACCAGGATCACTATGTGGAAGTGGCTCTCATTGATCCCCTTCACTTTTGACAAGTCCATCCCAAAGACAGAAATTGCCTTGTCTCAGCATATGAATACAGTAGCCCCTTATCTGCACCAATGGAGACTCAAGCTGAATCAATCAAAAACCACCACATCACTGTTCCACCTCTGTAATGCTATGGCACGTAAAATGATAAAGATTGACCTGAATGGTAATGAGCTTTTCTTCACAGATAACCCAGTGTACCTGGGAATAACTCTGGATGCTATAAGATGACTGGCAGGAACAGCCTGGAGAGCCAAAATTTCACCACTCAAAGGACATCAATACCTGTACTAGTATACACACCTGCTGAATACTGCTGTTAAGTATGAGGAGCACAGTAGCTACACCAGTAAAATAGCCTGAACTCAGCAATGAGAATCGTAACAGAGTATAAAATATACTCCTGTCCATATGCTGCCAATACTATCAGAGTCATTACCTCCCCAACTAAGAAGACAGAAGGCAACTCTGGGCCTTGCTCAGCATGCCCAACAAAATGAGAAGCGCCTGCTTCATGAAGTCTTAGAACAACCAGTACTTAAGCAACTAAAGTTGAAACACCCATTTAGGTGGGAAGCATAGGTACTGTTGCAACAGTGTGAAAGTGGGAGCAGTACCCTATGGACACGTGATCACCACAAAAAGTGGGATGAGACTGATTCTCATCTCAAGCACTTCATAAGCAACCCAACAGCCTATCAACCTAGGTACAAGCTCCAGCACAATTTATGGATTAAACTAAAGATTTACTCTGGAGCTGGATGCTTTAATGTCTCACACAATAAAATTGGCTTAAAGGACAATCCAATATGTGAGTGTGGTGACACACCACAAATTGCTGACCACCTCCTCCTCATGTGTGCAGCACACCCACACACCGAGGATGAGGACCCAGTAAGCATCAATGATAAAGCAGTTGCGTGGCTCCACCACATTAATGATGATGTGTAGAGGGGGAAATGAAGCATATGAGAGAAGAAAAACATCATGACTCTCTGACGGTGATAGGTTATAATATGCTGTTTTAATATAGTATATAATATAGTATACTGCCCTGCCTTCTGCCTGCCTTCAGACTAAGACAGCTAACTACTCTTTACATTTAAAACTGCTATAATTACATGGAAGACATGGTTCTTTCAGTAAATCTGGTACCTGTTATTCAACCAATTACATGGAAACCATTTTCTGTCTTTGACCGAACATCTTCTCCAGCCAGGTACTATGAGCACCATGTTAGTGAAGATACCAACGTAATCCTTCTCACAAAAAAGACTTCTGAAAAAGACTCTCATTGATAGGCACTCATTTCAGAGAGGTGTTCTTACGTTACTACAGATAGCACCTACTGAAACTCTGTGAAAGACATACCCAGTCCCCTCAAGTCCTGAATGGATTTGCTAGAGACGACCACCACATTGGTCCTTCCATGAAGAAAGGCACTTTCCTTCAAGTTGAACCAGCAGTTGCATATAAACACTGCCTGCTTTGACTACCTCAGGGGGAAAAAAATTTCAGGAAGACTAAGCCATTAGATTGTAGTTAGTTCCTTAATACCTTGGAAGGTGCACCGAAAAGAAAAAGCCTAGGTTTGTGTACTACCGTATTTTTCGGACCATAAGACGCACTTTTTTCCCCCCAAAAGTGGGGGGAAAACGAGGGTGCATCTTATGGTCCGAAGGTG
>NW_017728918.1:40090312-40122362 GCF_001723895.1 Crocodylus porosus
GAGCCTGAGTGGGACATCCGCCGCTTGTTTACACCGGAAGCCGGCACCCGTGCCGGTGGCCGGGAGCCGGCAATAAAAATGGCCGGCCACCGGCACACATAGTCTCTCCTGCCATAAAAACTGGGTGCATCTTATGGTCAGGTGCGTCTTATGGTCCGAAAAATACGGTATTTACTATTAAAAACTAAAAGTAATTAATAAAGATCAGACAAACATTTTTCATCCATTTAAATAGTCTGATTCAGTTAAAGTAAAAGCTATTTGTGAAGAAGGTTATGTTTTACTAAATTCAAGGTTTCCTGTGATCTCACTTATCCAGCTCCTTTATAACCCATATGGCAGGCTGTTGCAAATCATGTTTCCAGGAACAGGGGCTACCAGGGAGTTGGAGTTCCATTCCCATGTATAGAAAATTTGGAAATATGGGATTTTCATTTGGAAACAAACCAAGTCACATCAAAATTTTCCACTAAATTAATTTTGAAACAAAATTTACCAAAAAAACCCCAAAAACAACGGGATTATGAAACAAAACAGCATTTTTTTCCAGTTGTACTGCATGATCCAAACTAAAGGAGTGAGCAGTATTCTGCTGCCCTGGGACAAGTAGCTTACACTCTAAGTGCCTCAACACTAACAGTCTAACCCAACCTTGCCTGGTTACGTATTGGCACTGGTTATTATGAGGATGCCTGGATCTTAGTTGTACCTCAAGGGGCTACCCTAATACAGTTAAGAAAGAAGAAAAAAAAATCCATACAATTCTGAAAGGATTTAATATAGTGCTTTGTGGTTGGTGCCTTGATGTGATAGAGTGTTTGTTAGATATAAAAGGCTACAATGTCTCCGTACAGCAGCTAATCTTTCTTACCTACTTTTCTCCAAGCACTTAAAGTTAATGTCTGGTAAATTATTTTTTGTATACATATACAGTAACACTTCTATTTAGCACTTCCAGAATGTTGAAGATAAAAGCTTGGGAAAGATGCATGCCTGCAGTATTTGAATTACACTATTTTGTGAATTAAACTACATACTAGCAATTGGGTAAAGAGACTATACATATATCATTATCAATATATTTGAAGTGTGTTTGTCTTTATCTGTATTTATAATAAGCCAATTGCTTTTTCTCCATAGACATAGATGTGCATACAAACATACACATACACACAAAGCATATATACACACACATGTGTATAGAAACAGTGGACCTCTGATTTATATCTTAAATTCCATATGTTGTAGATAACTGCCTCAATATTTTCCATTACCCAAAAAAATATAGTTATAGTTACAATCTGATACTGATGCAGTAGGATAATCCTCCTATTTTATTACTATTTAGCTGTTTAGCTAATTTAGCTGTATGGCTTCTATGATACTATAAACTAGACAGGAATGCTATGACTGAGAGTACTATGTATATTTTAAACCAAAGATGAAATATACCATTAAAACCTGCTTCATATTCTTGCAGGCTTATCTCTGCACACAAAATAATTGGAAAGGTGGAATAGGGAAGATGAGCAAGATGTGGTACTTGGGGTCTTGACATAACTTTCCTTTTGCTTTAATAGTGCCTGCACTAATTGTGACCATTGGACCTTGTTTTCTCATGGGGTGCCCTGGTGAACAGACGTTCTCCCACTTCCTGGTGCACCCCTTATATACTTATAAGCTGCCAACAAGTCACTCCTGGGCCTACACTTTTCCAAGCTGAAAAGTCCCATGCCTCTGAGCCTCTTCTCATATGGCCTACTCTCTTGACCTCTAATCATGTGCGTGGCTCTCCTCTGGACTCTCTCGACCTTCTACATGTCCTTTTTAAAGTGTGGAGCCCAGTGTTGGTTGCAGTATTCCAGCTGCATCCTCACCGAGACCGAATAAAATGGGAGAATGACATCTTGGGTCTTGTCTGAGACGCCTTGGTACATGCAAGCCAGAGTTTTATTTGCTTTGCCAGTTGTGGCATCCCATTGGTGGCTCATATTCATCTTGTGGTCAATCATGACCCCCAAGTCTCTTTCAGACATAGGGCTAGTGAGTGAAGCACTGCCAAACCCATAGTATGATGGGGGTTTTTCCTCCTGAGGTGAAGTACCTTGAATTTCTCTATGTTGAAGGTCATCATATTTGTATCTGTCCACCTTATGAGCCTATCCAGGTCAGCCTATATCCTAGCCTATCCTCCAGTGTAACTGCACTTCCCCATAGTTTGGCGTCATGCATGAACTTAACCAGTTTGTTACCGACACCCGAATCCAGATTGTTAAATAATATATTAAAGAGTACTGGTCCAAGTACTGAACCCTGAGGAACACCACTGATCACCATATGCCATGCTGACTCAGACTTCAGAGCGCACTCAAGACATATTTTCAGTTTTTTCTCTGGAACTCTGGTTATCTATATAACATGCAGAGAGTCCCATATGGACACCCCAACATAAAACTCTAGAACCAAAAGCAGTCTAGTTTCCTTAGTTCAACACTGTACCTGGGTTAATAAATCTTTCTTGTCAGCATAGATAATTAGGTCAGGTACCGTTCCTGGTTTCAGAAATTGATGCTTTGTGGATTGTGCTGTCCTCCCTTGCCCCTTCCCATCTCTCATTCCCAGTTATATGGTAAACATGTATGGGCATCCATAAGAAATTTTGAGGATTTACAGTGGTCTGTTGGTCCCAACTGTTTGGGAAGCATTTGTGTAATGTGTTTTCAAATCCCACATCAGATGAAGACTAAAAATATTGAATTCTTAATATCAAAGCAAGGATCTCTTAGGGTGATATCTTTTACTGGGCTGAATATATCTGGAATAAAATTGAACAAGATTTTAAAGGGTAATTTTATTGAGAAAAAAATGTTTGTTCCTCAACAATTTTTCAAGTATTCTTTAGAATACTTTAGAATTAATAGACTTTCTAATCATGAAAGTCTGTTCATTCTAAAGTTTATCACATGTACCTTAAAATGTGTTTTACTATTTTATGCCTGGCTTCCTGTGATCAGAAACCTGACAAAGAAAGTCTTGCATTCCAGAGCTTATCTAACTTTATCCTAACTACATAGTTGGTCCAATAAAAGATATCACCCTAAGAAATTCTTGCCTCTCACAAAATTTCTGGATTATCATGGCTACAACACTCTTACATTACTTATTTCCCCATAAAATTGTAGGGCACATCTGCTGGTGTTCATCTAAGTTTACATTACTTACCATATATTTTATATCACATATAATTTATTATTTTAAATCAATAAATGTATTATCAGGTCATTCATTAACAACCTTCCTGCCTCAAACTGAGGCTTCATCTTACTTCTAAGGGACAAGTACAGGGCCAGACAGCCCCCACTGTTACAGTCCCTTGGTAGTACTTTGGTGGCAGAAAAAATATATATCATAATTACAAGCAGGTCCTTTAGTTCACTGCCTTTTTAAAGTGAGTTAGAGTTAGTTCCTCTGCTGTTCAAGTCCTACCAAACAAAGTTTAGTCACTACCAAGATAAACGGAATAAATCCCAACTCTTTCATCCTCTCCACACATAAGAGGAAAAGCCATTTTTTCCTTTCTTCTCTGGGATTTTAAGTTCCCATTGGGACACTCCCTCATTAGCCAAATTTCCCACAGCTAGCTGCCCCTTCTTAAGGGGGCAGATGATCCAGTTTATGATTAGATGACTAATTTAATCATAAATGCCCAAAGACATTACTGTCAGAATAGAACTCCCATTTGATTGTATGTGCCCTTGTACTTCCCTCACTACCTTCAGTGGAAGATGAATGAAAAGTGGCAACTTGTAAAAGCAGGAGTAACTCTACTTTACCATGAAATATAACACAGGTGGAATTCATTGCTATCAGAGACTTTCACTAAGCAAAATTAAAACCAGGGATACCCACAATAATCAAGGAGTTACAGCTTCCCCTTTTTTCAACTCCTGGGGAAAAGCAACCACCATGTTCTATTATAACTAAATAGTAATTAGTTAATTATGCAAAAAGTTTATAGATAAACAACAGTTTCAATGGATGAAAGATCAATAACAAGTGACACAAGTAATAACAGTTACACTTCTGAGGGTTTCAATTGCTTATGATTTCCCCAAGACTGCTTTTGATTTGTCAACCCCAACACAATTTCTCTGTGACTGTAGGGGACAGGACTAGAAGCAATCCTTTCAAGCTGCAGTGGGGAATTTTAAGATGGAGATCAGGAGAAACTGTCTGACTGTAAGAGTAGTCAGGCATCAGAACAGGCTCCACAGAGAAGTTGTGGAATCTCCAAGACTGGAAACTTTCAAAGGCAGGTTAGACAGACACTTAGATGGGATGGTTGAGTCTGGGATGATCCTATCATAACCAGAAAGCTGGACTAGATGACCTGGTGAAGCCCCTTGCAGCCCTACTTTTCTATAATCCCATCGTTATTCCTGAAATTCTCCATGCCATGTGTCTGTCACGGGGTGCTTACGTTTGGCCGTTTCTGGTAAAATAACTTAGCAGGCTTTGAGAAAAAAATCTAGGGAAAATACGTTGTTTTATCTATATTGAAAAAAAATAGCTTCTTTCATAATGTGGTTTTTGGCTCTTTGCTTTGCAGTAAAGATTTGAAGTTAAAACACTGTGGAGACATTTGGTTTCATTGCCTCTGACAATGTTTGCCCAAATTTGGCTACTGGAAAGAGGGCCACATGAGACTGCGGCATGGTAGCAAGTGTTTTTAATAAATCTATCAAATCAGAGGTGTTACCATGTGATTTGAGACGAACAACTGTGATGCCTATGATTTACAAGGAAATGTAATTGAAATGAGCCAAAAGACGCCAAAAGATTGCATCCCACTAGCATGGCTTCAGACAGACAACCATCTTACAACAGCTCAGAAAACACTCACCGCAAGGAAGGAGGTGCCTTCTGACACTTGAGAAAAGTCTTACCTCAGGACTTCAGTCCAAGAAACAGTTGGGGTCCTTGACACCCAGGACTCAAGTGAGTGACTGCTGTCTGTAGCAGTGCAGCTACCTTCTAGCCTTGCTCAGCTTCCTCCTCATTTACATAGCTTAGCCTGAGGGCAGGGCAGGATGCCACAATCAGTACAGCCATGTTGTTATGGCTGCTTGTTTTAGAGTGTTTCTTAAAGAAACACGGCGCTGATTCATAGGGAATTACCAGCGAAAATGGAGGGAAGAATGTGGGTAGGGAACTGCCTAAACATGAGATAGCAGTAGAGAGGAACTATTAAACTAAAAAGAAATCATTAGTGGAGTTTCTTAAGGATCAGCTCAGGGACCGATTTTCTTTAACGACCTTGGCACAGGAGTGTGCTAATGAAATTTGCTGATGACAACATCAGGAGGCATTGCCAATATCGGAAAAGATCAGAATATTATACAGAAAGAATAGAATATCCTTGAGATAGAAATGGGATGAAGTTTCATAGTACCAAAAACAAATCTATGAACATAAGTACCAATAGAAATAGCTCCAGGAAAATGGGGGCTCATCTGTTTAAAACAACAGAGCAAGAGAAAGAGTAGGTGGATTAGTCAAATATAGGAGAAGCTGCAAATGTGAAGGAACTGTCAAAGAAATTTGGATTTGGATGTAACAGGAAATATACCCCCCCAGCAGAGATAAGGAATCATTAATACAGATGTAGAAGAGAATGGGCTTTCTCTTTTGTATGACATTTTAAGATTACAACATCCATACAACATTCATAGATTAATATCTAAATTTGATAGTCATTCGACTGCTTCAGGGGTAGCTGCATGGATTGATTTTAGATCAGCACTAAATGATCTAATTGGGCAATTGTTCACCGTGTGTTGCACCACCTGAAATATCATACCACAAGCTCAATCTAGACTTTTTTTGATTCTCCTTTTATGGAGTAGATGTACGCACTTAACATGAAGTGTCCACAAGCGATTCAAGGAAGACCAAATCTTTCTTAGCAGGTCAAATCCTAGCTGGGGGATTGTATGGTCACTAACCATGTATTTATGTGGCAGGTTTGTAGTTGGTATTTGGCACATTTCCAGAAGGGTTTTTTAGATTTGAGTCTATCCAGTGGCGACATAATGATGTTGTTATTGTTTGGGAGGTTTGGATTACTGATGGCCTTATGGTATTCCCTCATGCATGCAGCATCACAATGTTCAGTGGAAGCCATGGCAATAGTATCCTTTTTAGTGTTCCTGATATAATCCACATAACTACATTTAACTATGTATTGACAATTTTTGTGCACACACTTTTGTTCCAGACTGGGGAGCAATATTCTGCCACTGCTGAAAACAAACAAACAAACAAACAAGTGCTAGAGTGGCCATTTGAAATGTAGTTGCATTTGCTCCCCATGACATCCTGGCCAGTTTATGCACAAGGTTAACTGCTACTTTCATTTTTTTAGCAACATTTGGTAGATGTTCAGTAAAGGTGAGGCTCCATTTGAGAATTACCCCTAGGTATTTGGGGAACTTCTCATGCTTAACCTGTTCTCTACAGAACGTGATGGTGAGTTTCTGGTTGCCATGGGCATTGTTTAGATGAAATGACATGACAACGGTTTTCCACGGGTTTGGGTGGAGTGTCCAACATGCAAAATATTCTTCAAGTAACTTGAAGTCTTCACAAAGATCTATCTGGACTTCAGCCTGGATACTTCTTTCAGTAGCAAGCACCAGGTCATTGGCATGCATGGATACATTAAAGTTCTGGTGTAAGCCCTGATCCTTGTCGGAGAACACCATTTAGTAGATGGGTTCTTCTGACAGTGTTTCCTAGATGGACATGATATTGCCGGTTAGACAGGAGCATTGATGAGAGATGGAGGGTCTCCTGATATCTAATGAGAGTGGTGAGAACTGATTTGGGGTACAACAAAACTTTAGTTACACCTCTTTAAGAATAATGGTTTGAAACTGGAAAACATAGGCTGCTATAGTGATCAGGAAAGATCATGAGAGGAAACTGAAACAGATTGACTACATACATTTATTAAAGGATAATATGTATAACTGGCACTTTTCATAAGGTTGCCTTTAATCTTTGGGCCTTAGTTCCTTGTGTGCAGCATGGGGATAATACCACTTTCTCACCTTGGAGATTGAAAAGATAAGTGTTTCAGTCAATGTTTAAAGAATTAAAATACTCTGAAGAGACTATCTTGAAGAGATTATTTGCTCTATCCTCAGTGAAGGGTTAGATGGCACGCAGTAAATACTTCCTAGGGTTACACACAGAATGATAAATGAACACCATCCATCCAGTAACATGAACGAATAATGGATACTGTAGAAAAAAGACCCTTATCAGGTCATCAAAAGCTATAAAATTATGCATGTGCCCCAAAGGTTTCTGCCATTTCCTAAATGTTGTGTGCACTACTACAACCTTAGTTGTAATTTATATGTTATTAATGTTTATATGTTAGCAATAAACCTCATACAGACAACAAATGTAAAGGCTATGCAAACTGAGATTTTAAAAAGGAGTACATATGTTCACAAAGAAATAGACTGAGGTTAGTAAAAAAAAAAAAGGTTCTCCTGAAAACAGTAATTAGCAGATGTTTATCAGTGATAGGTGGTCTGAAGCAATAAACTAAACATAGCTTACAGATACACATGTATGACTTCTGAATGAATTATTCATTCAAGTATTCATTTAATAGAAATTTAAGGTATTCATTCCTTATCATATTCAGAAGATGAAAAAAGCCCAACTTTGAAGAATTTATTAAATTATCAAGTGATTGTGATAGTAATTGTTTTAAAGAAATCTGCCAATGTAACTAAGCTTGATGATAAAATTATTTTGAACATTTTTTTCCATTAAAATCTCTTTGTAATTGCAAAATCTTATTTGACTCAAAGTTGTACATAAATGCTATTTGACAATAACTGAAAAGGGGAATAACTGGAGGAAAAAAATCTTTAATATGGAGGGAAAATAAAAACCAATTAGCTACTAAACTTTTCATCTGAACAAGTAAACCAAAAGCATTATAGTTTTGATTCACTTCCAGTTGGCTAACCCTATACTTTAATTATATTCATTATAAAATATCCTATTCTGTCAAAAAGGAGTACTGATATTTCAAATGAACGTGAACTCGTTATTTTTTTCTGCTAAGGTCTACCTGATTTTTTTTTTACTTCCTCCTCCTTTTTTCTTATCTATGTTCTTTAAAAAAACCTAAAAAACTTTATTAATGAATTCAAGTTATAAACTGACAGCTCCAGCATTCATAAAACACATCCAATCCCCCATATCTAGTATGTGATAATTCTACTGCTGGTACTTTCGTTATTGCTATTTGTCTCTACAGTGAGTAGTGTTATCATGTGCTTATTCTCAAAGGAGATCTTAAGGGTGGATTAGTGTAATACAAATACAGGCTGCTTGCAGACATTGAAAAAAACCTCAAGAGAACAGCACTTTACTTTAAACTTGGCACACTTCTACGCTGAGCCCAGTGCATGCCCAGAAGAAGCACCATATTTGTTAGACCTGACTAGCTCAACATCTCTATAGATCGGGCGCTTTAGTGGGGCTTTTTTGGTGCTTTTATCTAATACCTAATTGAGTCATCTTTGGCTAATAGCAGTAAAAAGCCCCACTGAAGCTCCTGATCTATACAGATACTGTGGAGCTGAGTCCAAGTAACAGGCTGCTTCTCCCAGCCCTTCTTTTTAATGTCTGTAAGCAGCCACGAATAATAAGTAAAGGTGAGTTGAGTAAGAATAGAAGTAAATCAGAAATGGAGGATGTTCCAGATCAAAAGAATAAATCATCACCCTAAAATTAATCCAAACTCTATATTCCCCACCCCACCCCTTTTCTTTTTTTTACACACTTAGGCACTTTCTATAAGAAGTCACCTCACAGAGTGGAATTATCCATTAGCAAGGAGCATGCAAAGGCAGAGAGAGGTTATACGCTATGCAACACATATGGAAAGCAATATGGCTCCAAATGCTGTGATGCATTTGGAAAGCTCTTTTTTAAATGTAACAAGAGGAACCATTTTGTCAGGTGCTGCAAAACCCAGGCACATAAACCTCAAGTTTATGTGCACAGTTGAGTACACATTGCTTTAAACAGATATGGTAGAATCAAGAAAAAACAGTGAGGGGGACTGTCAATCACACTATTATGAAACTTCAAGTGTTGTAGAATTATATGGAAAGAGGTATACATCAGCCTTTACTGAACTTTAGTTAGAAATGTACTGACTACAATATATATTTTTGAATGTTTCATATTAACCTTATTCTATGGAAAGAAATTAATCAAAAGTTTAGAAGTCATTAGTGTTATCAATTATTGCTGGGCTCCTATTTAATCTATGTACTAGGGACATCATTCTATGGAACCCTGAGTACATCGTGCTTCCTTTTATGAGACAATTACTGCTCTGCAGCTGACCTTATGAAAGTACAATAGTTCTTTACAAGCCCAGACTTTTGCTGATGTATGGCTTTCATTGCCCACTGAAAGCGGGACATTAAGCTCTAGGACACAGCAGATCGATTTGATTTTTATTGTTTAGAGCAGTGATATTCAGTCCAAGACTTGAGAGCAGCATGAGCCTCTTCATGGGGTTTCATCTCCTGTCTTGGGAAGGATTTGTGCTATGTCCTAATATTAATAGGCCAGATGACCCTGAGGGATATGAACATTTAAAATAAATTTAAAAAAAACAGTTTAAAACACAAACCATTGAGTCTGTGCTTTTTCTGCTAATCAGCTATTGTAAGTGGGCATTTCTGATATGGATATTATTTTGAAATTCTGACCTGTTCGTGGGTAATTATTAACTATCACAAACCCAATATATTTCAAGGAATTTGTTAAATGTCACACATTTTCTTGAGTTTGTTTTACTAATATGGCATGTGTAGTCTCTATGCCTAAGTAGTGTCAAGCTGTGTTTAGCCTTATTGTTACTATATCTGCATTAGTTGTAGCAAGTGATATAAATAGTAATTTCCTCACCTAGTCATGGTTGAAAAAAACAATTGCTGAGAATTAGCACCTGACCTGGGCTTCTTTAATCGTCAAGTAGACCCATGCAGATCTATTCTGTGGCCACAGTGAGCCAGGCCCTTCCAGACAATGACAGTGACAGATTTACATTGTCAAAGAAGGGACCTGTAAGAACAGGACATAGCTATTCAAGGAAGGACATTTCTTATAAGGGAGAAATTAAATAAGAGACAATATTGTTTGGATATGTCTGAAAGGATGCCAATATTTTTGTGGCCATGATGAGATCAGGAGAGATTTCTAGTCTGGTAAACACATACTTGAAGGTAGGAAGTTTAATGAATAGTATGAGCTCCCCAAGAATCCAGTGGATAATGTATGCAAATGGCCAGGTAAGAAATCGTATTTAAGCCTTGCTAGGAGAGCAGGGGTTTGTCTTCAGTTTTTTTAGGGATAGAGCAATGCTTTTTTCCCTTAGCTAGCAGGTTAAGTAGAAGCTGCATTCCTGAGTCTAAGATGCAGGGTAAAATCAGACTATTGTTCTGATATGTTCTTGTGTGTGTTTGTTCTTATATCTCAGTATCTCAATATATGGTTACTGACTTCTTATATTTAATCTTGTTTTCATAATAAATTATTTTGTTATCTTTTATAATATACTTACTGGAAGTGATACAGTGATCTCAGAGCATTTGACTGCTTCTCTGGAAGGGGGATCTATCATTCCCAAGCACATGACCAAACAAAGGTCAGATTCTTCTCGCTGGCAGAATCCCCTCTGCTAAGAGCTAGCAAGACCAAGGTGAGGTGGGTACAACTGAAGCACCTTTGGTCAGAGGTGACCTTGGTAGTATCTCAGCCTGTTCTCAGAGATCAAGCAGCACATGGGAGGGGGTGGTTTGGAAATGAAAATAAGCCCCGAAAGTGTAAGAACACCCCAGGTGTCTCTTTTACAGGTAGATCCAACAGCTTCCCAGGTCAGAATTTGTTACATAATTTATGATGACAAAATGCCATTTCATACAGTTTTGGAGCTGTACAGTATACAGTTTAATTTACAAAGACAGTGTTTTTAGTGTTCTCCACCAGATTAATATTTTAATAGTCTAAATACTATAACACTTTTAGTGTGTTTAGCTTAACCCCTAAGCAAGTTGTTTATTAGCCCACATGGGGAAAGCTTAACTTTCCTCAATTAAATAGAGCTATTGATCATGTAAAAAGAAGTTGTCAAAATTATGCTTTTAAAACTAATTAGTTAATATAATTTCTCTTAAATTATTACTGCCTTCCAAGCTAGACATAAATATACAACAATTTTCAGTAAACTTCAGGTTCACTGTGAAAAATATGTCATGTTTTCAGTAGTTTTCATGAAGAAATATGCTATTGTCCCATACTTATTTTTTTCACAGATTCACACAAATTTAGGGCTGGAAGGAACCTCATGAGATCATTTGGTCCACTCCCCTGCTCTGGGCAGGAAAGACTGCTGGGGTCAAATAAGCACAGCAAGGTGTGCGTCCAGTCTCCTTTTGAAGATCTTCAGAGTCGGTGCCTGCACCACCCCCACTTGGAGTCTATTCCAGAGTTTGGTCACACAAATTGTGTAGGAGTTTTTCCTTATATCCAGTCTTAAACCTTCTTCTAAGATTGTATGACCGTTGCCGCTGGTTTTTCCCTGGGGCACTTTGGTGAATACTTGTTTGCCTAGCCCCTGATGCCCATCCCTGATACATTTGTAAGCTGCTACCAAATCCCCACTCTTTTCTAAGCTGAACAGTCCCATATCTGTCAGCCTTTCCTCATATGACTTGTTCTTCAGGCCTCCAGTTATCTGAGTGACTCTTCTCTGGTCTCTGTCAAGCTTCTCCACATCCTTCTTGGCATGTGGAACCCAGCCTTTTTTATTTACTAAAACAGTGGTGTCCAGCCTTTTAACCCTGTGGGCCAGATTGGCAGTGCCAGATTGGCAGTGCCTCATCCATCTGCAGCCAGATCCAGCAAGTGAACTTAATATGACATGGTGGGAGCTTGATCTGGTAAGGCAGACCAGGCAGAGCCCAGGTCCACTCTGGCCACACCAGGGGTGGCCCATCCCTAATCTGCTCACAGCGGGTTGTGGAGCACATCCTGGTCCCCATCCAAAGGTTGTATTTTAAACTATATTCTTCACGTTATATTTTAAAACACGTAAGGTTATTCTCAAGGCTGACAGAAAAATACAATCTGTATCCAGTGGGAAAGTGTTTGCTTCATATCAAATGCAGACAAAATTAGAAATCTTAGAATTTTTGTTTAACAAAATATTTTAAAATAATTCATTTTAATCTTATCATTGTTACTATTGTAAGATCAGAATGCTAGTTTCAACATTGCCACCTTAATTTGTATAGAAAATGCACATAAATTAGATGTATTCCTGCAAAACAAAGATCCTATCAAAATGCTGAACGTATTTTTTTAATGTATTCAAAAATTTTATTCTACATAGTTGAGTATTAGCATCTTCACAAATATCATGCACTCTTAGCTTGTTAAATCTTTATGCTTAGGGCCTTGTCACACTTTATACTGTAAGCCAAACAAAGGTTAACCAGCTTAGTGCTGTTGCACTTACTGAAGAACTCACACCTTAGGGTGAAAAACCATTTCTGGTTGTCCTTCACCTGCATAGCTGTGATTTCTTGGTAAGCAGGGGTGGGACTACAATCTAGGAGTAGGGCTGTCTTGCTGCTTGAGCTCTGAGGTTTCCAATCCTTTTTTTTTCTCCAGAGCTCATCCCCCTGTGCTACCCTTGCCTGGGCTGCTGACTAGCTGAGTGCTGCCTGAGTTCCAAATAGGACTGGGCCCCTTGGAGCTCAGGCAGCACCCAGCTGGCTGGTAGCCTGACCAGCGATGGTGCAGGAGGGTGAATTCCAGAGAAAAAAAAGGATCAGGCCCCCAGGACCTGGACAGTGCCAGGTGACTGAAGCAGAGAGGAGCCCTGAAGTTCCTGTTGTTCCTGAACTCCACCAGGCTACGCAGGGTCCACCTGCCGGCTCTCCCACTCCTGGCTTGTCCAGCAGTGGCTGTGGTAGGCAGGCACCTGAAGCCCTTGAACTCCCCAGAGCTGGACAGCTTTGGGCACAAAGCCTGGGGCTCAGTGCTGTCCATTAGGGATGTGCGAGTGGGCCCTATTCAATTCAGGCTGGATATAAGGAAGAACTTCTTTACTATTTGAGCTCCCAAGGTTTGGAATAGACTGCTACTGGAGGTGGTTCAAGCACCTACTTTGAACTCCTTCAAGAGACATTTGGATGTTTATCTTGCTGGGATCCTATGACCCCTGCTGACTTCCTGCCCTTTGGGCCGGGGGCTGGACTCAAAGATCTTCAAAGGTCCCTTCCAGCCATAATGTCTATGAAAACTATGAATTTGGATTCAGATTTGGCCCGAATCAGGGACAGTGATTTGATTCATTGATTCAGATCACTGTCCCTGATTCAGTTTGGGTGAATCTGAAGATTCAATGCTGATTCTAGAGAACTAGTGATTTGGACACAGATACAGATTTAAAAGTTTTTTCTATATACCTTGAGGTACCAGCGCAGCTTGTGAATGCTGTGATGCTGAGGCAAATGGAACACCCTACAGGACTGTGGGAGGGACCCTCCACCTGCTTGGTGGTGAACCCAGAAGTGGGCTGGAAGTACCTCTGGTCCACTTCTGGATCTGCTATCAAGTGTGCTGGGAAGCACCCCGCACTTCTGTGGGACACCCCATGTGCTCCAGCATCTTAGTACTCATGAGCCCCTGCTACCTAGAGGTATGCAGAAAAAATATTTAAAACTGTCTCTATATCCAAATCTCCAAATCTTTCTGAATCAATTTGGAGAGATTAAAGGGTCCTCTGATTTGATTTTGATTGGGAGATTCAGCCACTGAATTGGGCTGAATCTCTGCTGAATCAAATCAAGGACCAAAGCTTCACACAGCCCTACTGTCCATCTAAGCTGGGGCTGCACAGAGAAGGAGAGGCTGCACCACTCAGAGCCATTTCCCAAGCCTGGAAGGGGCAAGAAGTCCTATACTGTACCTCCCTGGGGGTTCAGGGGCTTCAGGTTCCTGCCAAGCACAGATGCTGCTGGACCCTGCACAGCCCAGCAGAGCATAGAGTCAACAGGCACCAGCCTTGGGCAGCCACCAAACTCTTCCCTGCCCCAGCCACCTGGTCCTGGGAGTGCAGGCACCAGGTGGGGGATGTATTGCAGTGGAATATGGAGATGGGCACAAGTTTAATCATGGGTCAGAGGAAGAAGTAAACAGGCACTATGACCCATGGATTTGGAGCATCAAGATGATCCAGGAAGCACCATAGCCACTTGGTCCTCCAAGGCTGTGGCACTGACTCTTCCTGGTGGAAGCAATGGGGCAGAAGCAGTGTGCCCAACCCTATTGCACCCCAGCATCCCCACCCTGACTCAAGAGGAGCCACTGTATCCTGAGATGATAGAGGACTTCAACTTGGGAGGAACAGCTGTGGAGAATGGCTACACCTTAATGGAACTGGAGCAAAATTATACAGACTAAAGATAAACCTGCCCTGGAGTGTAGTAACTTTAAATGAATAGCAAGTGCTTTAAACCACCTAAAATTACTATGGAACAAGGCCATTAGGTGTATACCCCTCAGTAAATTTGATACAAGTGACAGACCTAATCCAAAAACAAAATACAGAAGAAATGTGCAGATCTTTAAAAATATCCCTTACATTTTTCTGTCTTATTAGAATCAGCTTGCCCAGCAGAATCAACATTCTGATTAAGAAAACAAGCTGCTTCTGATGGGACTACTACAGACTTACATTTGAAAAGCACAATCAGCTCTTTACCTCAGCGACATTACTTTGGAGCAACAGTCTCTAATAACATTCAGATTTTGTTTTTATTTCTAATAATAAGGGATGAATTTCCTCTACAGAATTGGGCCCTTCTGCACTTCAGATAAATGTAACAACATAAGAACATATGAACTGCCATTTACTGGGTCAGACCATAGGTGCATCTTGCTCTGAATCCTGTATCTCACACTGGCAGAGAGCAGATGCTGAAAGGGAGAATAAATTGGGTATAACCCGGTTTTAACTGATTAACAGCACAGAAATATGAAAAGAAAGAACAATCCCTGCTATCTGATTGCTTCCTCTTTTAACTCTTGACTGTAGCTTCCACAAATGGTAAATCATTAGGGAGGTATGGTAAAATAACAGTGTTAAACAGTATCAGTTGAAGAAACATAAGTCTAGCATTCCCTGCTGTTGCTTTAGCTTTATTTTCAGTAGGAAGTTGAGTTCAAGACTAATTTTAAAATAAGGTAAGACATTATTGTGCTTACATTTTCTGCAACATTTCCTTTTCAATATGTTATGAAACAGAATTTCCAAGACTGTAATGTCTCACTAAACAAATATCTTCAAAAACCTGTTACAGGTTTCATAGAATTTGTACACTTTCGTGAGAAGGAAAAAGTTCCTATTTAATCAAGTTTATTAGAAAAGTTAAAAAGAAAAATTATGAGCACAAGTACCTGTATGCAGTAAAGCAGATTAATTGCTCAATGCGAGTTGACACCCTCTAATAATGTGTGGCATATCAGACTTGTAATTAATTTAGCATATTAATTTGTGTCTAGCAATAAAGTTTTAAAATATAGCACATTTTTCTCCATGCTTTCTGTTTCTAGTAAAATGTTAGTATTCTCACAAGTGCTCAACATTCTTACAAGTGCTCCAATTATCAGTTAGAAATGCAAGTTCAATAGTTTTGGAGAATGGTATGAAGAGAATTAATCACATTACCTATTGTAGCTATAGTAAACAAAAATGTCTAGTACACTTCCATTTCCTCAAGAAGCAAGGGGGCCCCCTCCCTCCTCACCCCCCTACTCCCTCTTCCAAAAAACCCAAGCAACTGAGAATCCTTCTATTTAAAGGACAGGTTTTCCTTTAATAAATTGTAAAATATCTAAAGAACAGCATTTAACTCCTAAAAATACACTATGCAGAAGTGCCTGTAGGGACAATTCAAAACCCATTCAATTACTGTGTGTACCCTGTGTTTACTAAATAAAGTGCTAAGTTTAAAAAAAAAGGTGGGGGGAGTCTAGAAAAGAAAAGCACAGGGAGAAAAAAGGGAATGGGGGACCACACTTTGAAAAAGAAGGAAAAAAATATTGGTCATGCTCACACTACATTCTTAGAGGCAACTGTGTTCAGGCTATCTGGTTCTGTGATGTAGGTGCAGTCTGCAGACCAGATCCAGATGGAGCTGGTATAAGGGATCTGCCAGCAGGTGTGACTCCATGTACTGGCCCAGTGCTGTGCACCAGCTCTGTCCAAAGTGACCATAAATATATTTATATATAAATCCAGCCCTCAACAAACTTGACTTTTATACTTGTAATATTATGATATGTGCAATAAAAGTGCCAAGTTAGAAAGTGTAATGGAAGTTTTTATTTTAGTTTTCTTCATGTATTTAATCCTTTGGTTTATTTGATTCTCCTACGGGATTTTGTAAGGACAATAGTAGTTCAAGGTCTTTATCTGCAGTTTTTAACTTGTGTTTTGGGGAAACTGTTGTTGACAATCTCAACTATCAACATTGTCTCTGGGGTTTTGATGATATTTGAATTATGATTTAATTTAAAGCTTTTTAAACTAGTTCTGAAACTAACCTTGATGAGCTTTGATCTTTGAGACTACTCATTGGGTAGGGTGACAACCCCGCCTGCTCTCCCTGGCAACACAAGATTGTCCCATATGTAATTTCTTTTAGTAGTAACAATTTTTACCATTGCATGTAACTTTTTGAGACTTCATCTTATCCTATCTTATCTCATTATAAAAGTAACTTTACAGCCACCTAAATAAAAAAGATGGTTAGTGATAAGAAATTAATTTTTGTAAATCATATGCATAAAATATAAATTAAAATATAGAAATTATCATTTAGAATAATACATTATTTCATGTATGTTTTACTTTTGAATGTGGAATTTTCCTGTATCACTAACATACTTAAACATAAAAATATCAGTGATAATATTAACAATGCTGAGGATGGGAAAGCACAGAAAGTTCTTCTACTGAGTACCGTTTGTATGTTAACTGTTTGCAATTACTGGCTTTTTAGTGACAAGTTCTATAGCAGCATTACACCCAGAAACTGACATTTATCCACCATGTGTTTGCTAAATTTGTCATATTTCTTTGAAGTCATAATGCCATGAAATACAATACATGCGGCTATCAGCAATAGAATGCGATACATGGTACTAAAACTTGACAAAAAAATGACACACACATATTTAAACAAAACTGCATCCCTAAACCTGAAGAATCTGAAATGAAAAAGATGTAACTTCTTAAAACACTGTCTGATTTCAAATTGTCTTTTATTTTATGAAGCTGATAAAAGTATTGTATATAAAGAAAATACCAAAACCTTTTATTCCAGCTGTGAAGTTATTACTTGGTACCTTATTAAACAAGACTGATCTTTGCTGGCTCAGCAGGAGAAATAGCTCCCAAATGTCACACAAGACAAAATAAGTAGTAGACTAAGGACAGCAAGAGGGCAAGTATTTTCTAAAATAATGGACATATTATAGTACAAAAAGAAAATCCTAAAATATCATTGTACTTGAACACAGCCTTTTAATACACACAGCGACGAAGTATCGTACAATTGATGCATTTTGTCACAAGACACATGCAACTACCAAAATTGTCTCACAGTACAATTATAAGTATAAAATAAAATATGGGCACACAATACAACAACAAAGACAGCCTAAACATCAGATTATTTGAAAATTATGCAGTAACAAACACTATTTTCCAAATCATTACTAGTATAAAGACAGAAAAGATATGGTAACATCAGGTGTTATGGCACATGCTGATATTTTCAAGTGATTACTATATATTTCCCATATCTTTATTATATAGGGGGTTCTTGTAATGAGGATAAGACACTGCTCAAATACTGATGAAATAGATGAAACTTAGTGCACTTTCTTGTATCAAATATAAATTAATAGTATGGCAGCATTATTTTTATCATGATACAAATGTCAATACAACAGGAAACCTCCATACTAGATCAGACTTTATTAAGTACTGCCTAGTCCAATGCACTTTTTTCAGTACCAAAGAATGATATAAGAATGGTATTTCAGCAAGTGAGATAAGCTGTTCCTTTCCAGCTTCCATCAGCCTAATAAATCTCCTCCCAATGACAAATAAGCAAGACCTTGGCTTAGGCCTTGAAGCACAGGGTTTAACATTCCTTTCAAAATTGTTGCTATTGTGATTTATGGCAACTCAGGATATTGTTATTCACTAAAAGATATCCTATCCTTTTTAGACACGTGTTAAGTTATGGTCCCAATGACTTCCTGTGACAATGAGGTTTCAGTCTACCTATATATTGTGTGAAAAAGTGTATATTTTTATCAGCTTATCAACACAACAGAAACTCTTGCAACAAGATATCAGAGCACTCCCTATTTCATAATTACATGACAAAGAATGAAAATCAATTATGTTTGCAAGTTTTCTTTGAGGGTCAGGCATATTAGTCTGGGGCTGTATGATAGATGTAATATGATTGATATAAGTTGATATCTTTTATTAGACCAACTTGGAGGTGGCTTGATGTTTCTAGCAAGAAAACGCAGTATCCTTTTTCAGTGATTTTTGCAAAGCAGGCTTATAGAGACTTGTCGAAGTCGATTCAGAATATAGAAGACAATTCAGCAAAATGGAACAGTTGGTCATCTATGTCCTGAGGAGACAAGAAAAGCTGATGTTTCATGAATATCAGCATGCAATAGAGAGCAGAGGTCAGTTTTAAGTTGGACACTTATGAGCAACATTTTATTGTCAACATGTAGGTCGGTTTCTTTGGAAATGACTAATTAGACTTTAGCACTTTAGCAAATGTTTTGTGTACAATCACCAGGACTGATGGGGGTTAAGTATAATGGCTAATATAACCATAACAACTAGTTATCCCAGTGACTCATTAACAGGGGTCCTGGTTTTCTCTAACAGAAACCCTCCCCAACAATTTTCAGATTTAAAAAAGGAACCCAAAATCCACATTTTTCTGTGATTAAAATGAAATACCACTAAGATATAGATATACGTATAATGGTGTTTCATTTCAATCACAGGAAACTGGATTCTGGATTTTTTAAATTTGAAAATTGGGATTTTATCAGACAAAAACAGATTTCCTGCTCGTTAATCAGACTTCACTATCGTTACCTGCCTTATCCTTTGAATTGTTCCTAGGGAAGACATGGATGCTGATTAAAAATTAATTGTGTTACTGGTGAATGCTGCAAAATATCTGGGCAAGAATAGAAAGGAAAATGTCTAGTTGATACTACCTCTATTTCCAGGGTAGTACAAAGAATGGGTTAGATAATAATATGTTGAGTAAGATAAAAGATAATGTAATTAAACACTACCTGAGAAGCATATGCACAAAGAGAGAGTTAATGCAATCTTATTAACTTAATTAATGTCAGGCACACACTTGACCAATATAAAGAAGAAAGACTGTGTGGAATCTTTCTATCCAGAAAAAAGATACATGTGTGTTGGATAAGCAGTCTGTGGGAAAAAGGTAACATTAAATTCTTACTCCAATTATGTACTTTCTGCTTAGAATTCACTTACAACTTTGTCCTATTTCAAAGTTCGTTGAAGTAAGTTGCGGTCTTGAGATTGTTTGTGAGAAGGATAAATTTAGCCTTGTGTAACAAAAAAATTCTTATCACGCCCATCATAGAATCATAGAAAAAATAGGGTTGCAAGGAACCTCAGGAAGTTATCTAGTCTAACTCCCTACTCAAAGCAGGACCTTCTCCAACTAGATCATCCCAGCCAGTGCTTTGTCTAGCCATGTATTAAACACCTCCAAGGATGGAAATTCCACAACTTCTCTGGTAAGTTGTTCCAGTGTTTTTCTATCCTTCTAGTGAGAAAGTTTTTCCTAATATCTAACCTGAACTTCCTTTGCTGAAACTTGAGACCATTGTTCCCTGTTCTGTCATCTGCCACCGTTGAGAACAGTCTAGTTCCATCCTCTTTGTAACCACCCTTCAGGTAGCTCTTCTCAGTCTTCTCTTCTTTATATCGAATAAGCCCAGTTCCCTCAGCCTTTCCTCCTAAGTTATGTCCCCCAGTCCCCTAACCACTTTCACTGTTCTCCACTAACCTCTCTCCAATTTGTCCACATCCTTGCTGTAAATGGGGGGCCCAAGATTGGATACAGTACTTCAAATGTGGCCTCACCAGTGCCTAATAGAGGGGCAGAATCACATCTCTTGATCTGTTAGCAGTGGTGATACTAATGCAGCCCACCTTGCTGTTAACCTTCTTCACAAGGACACACTCTTGGCTCATATTCAGCTTATTGCCCACTGCAACCCCCCCCAGCTGCTGCTTAGCCAATCAGTCCCCAGCCTGCAGCAGAGCATGGGATTGTTCCATCCTAAGTGCAGGATTTTGTACTTCTCCTTACTGAACCGCATGAGATTTCTTTTGGCCCAATCCTCCAATGTTCTAATGGCTCTCTGAATCCTAGTTCTACCCTCCAGCATATCTATTGTTACCTCCAGCTTTGTGTCATCTGCAGACTTGCTGAGGGTGAACTCTATTCTGTCTTCCAGGTCCCTGATGAACATATTGAACAAAATTGGTCCCAGGGCCAACCCCTGGAGCACTCCACTTGATACTTGCTGCCAACCAGACATCAAGTCATTGTCTACTATCATCTGAGCCAGATGATCCAGTTAGTTTTCTATCTACCTTACAGTTCATTTGTCAAACCAAACTTACTTTGCTTGCTCACAAGAATATTGTGGGGGGCTGTATCAAAAGCCTTGATATAATATAAGTCAAGATATAGTAATAGCAATAATCTGGCAAAACACTGAATTGCATGGTTAACCACATGAACTAGTGGCAAAGATGGTGATCTAGGACTATCCATAGGCTTCAAGTTAAGCATAAACTTAAGTGCTTTCCTAAACAGAGGTCCTAAAGATTGAGAATATTCATGAGTAAAAATTCAGAGTAAAAATACATTCCTGATATTACTAGATCCTAACACAACCCCAAACCTTCAACAATATCTTCCCAACTTATGTGGACTACCACTGAAGAATGGTAGGGTTATTTCTCATCTCTTAATAGCAGCCCAATGTTCTCTAACAGTGAAAAAACAGGTATAATAAACAGGACACAGTTGCTTTATTCCTTTAAATATCTATGGACATAGTGACACAAGCATATTTCACTGTGGTTTAGAGGCTTGGTCCTTCAGCAAGTAGGGTTTGGCAAACTTTAAAAGCCTTAGATACATAGTGAGATTGCTTTTTTATTTTTAACAAAGCTGAGCTATTTGTCATTCTATTCAGTGATAACATATTCCAAAACATCTCATATTTTTCCTGTGATGTTTATTGCCCACATCTGGCATACTACAACAGGTCAATTTAGATGGTTATTTACAGCTTAATTTCCCTAATATAATGAACAGAACCAATTAAATCAAACATTATTTGCATAATTTTAATACCTGTATTTACATGATGTAAAATAAATCTAACTTCTAAAACAAAGGTATTTCAAAGTATGTAAATGGAGTATAGTTTATATTTGAAATATCTTTGCATCTTAACCAGGTAGGCTTGCTAATTATTAAAATCAACTAAATGTCTCCAGCAGAGACCTGGTCCTTTTGGGCAACAAAAGCCAAAAGGCTCCTGAATCTATCATACTGGACTTTTAGCCATATTCTACCATACACAGGCTCAAAAGGCATATATTTTCTTCCTCCAATCCCCAAAATAATTCCAAAGTATTTTCTTAAACAGATGACAGCTCTTTGGCCTATAGGTTTACTGGCTGGGATTTTCCAAACAAAATAAGGGCCCAGCTTACATGGAACTGGAATAAACTCTAAGTACTTAGAACCTACAGAACCCACTGAAAATCCTGGCTATGTTCATTCAATAGCTATTATTTGACATAATATTGTGTATGTTGTAGTCATTGTTTACTTCACATCTGCTGAAATGCTTGCTTATACCTTCATCTCCTTTCCTTTTGCTTGATTCTATTCTGTTTCCAATGACTCCAAATTTTCATCCTCATAGTTTCCAGGACAGTCAGGATATTTCTCTCAGTCTTCTCCCAGCATGCAAAGAAGTTCAAATGGTCTTTTCTGCTCCACTTCCCTCAACACATGCAAACTATTCAAGACTGTAGTAACTCAGTAATTTCACTCACACTCTAAATCTACTAACAATAGAAGCCTCCAATACTTTGTAGATATGTAAGTAGATAAGTAAATTGACATAAAGCTTCAGTGAACAGATCAGAAAAGGAAAGAGGGCATTTGGAGGAAAGTTCATTAAAGGTAATTAGTCTTTAAAGTAATTACTAGAGATCCTATTTTTCTCTGATAACAAAAAAAAAATCCTAAATTTTTGGATTTAAAAAAGTAACCCCAAACCCACATTTTTCTGTGATTAAAATGAAATGCTACTGTGGGGGGGGGGGGGTGCGTATGTGTGTGTGTGTATGTATTTAGGTGTGTTTCATTTTAATCATGGAAAAATGTGGATTTTTGGTTACTTTTTTAATCTGAAAATTGGCGGGGGTGGGATGGGTATCAGAGAAAATCAGGATCCCTGGTAATTACCTTATATAAGTATGTTTAGGGTTCAATCTGAATTTTCCCCCTTTTATTTGTCATCTGCTCCTCCCCTAGAATAAACATAGGAGCTTGAATATATGATTTGTGAAAAGTTCTACTTCCAAATACTTTGAGGCAGACCGAAAAAGAAGAGCACTGCAATTTGTTTAAAGGCATAATTTTGGAGACTTCTCAGTCCAGGCAGTCACACTCCAAGGTGGAATTTTTTATAACTTTGCCTAGTCACAATCAGGCAAACCCCAGAAATAAACGGAAGAAAGAATGGAACAAAATTTGGTCATGTTCCAAACCGTGTCGTCTTAAGAGCATAAAAGCATAACAAAGTAAAGCAGACCCATGGTAGTAGAGTATATTTTGCATAAAACTAACCTATACTAAGAGATCATTAACTTTCCACATCAAAATATTCAAAAGTAAAAAAATAGTTCTGTGTACAATCAGAATTATGGTCTCTTGTGCATATTCACTATGACATGGCTTTTAGTCACAATTACACACTAAGTTTTGCCATTAAATAAGTCAGTATGTGTCAACAGATGAACTGTTGCTGCCATTTCCTATTTGATGTTCCCAAATAAAACATTTGGTAATTATGGATCTGGACATGACCTCCAGAGGTTTTAAAGGTAACCACCATAAAATTGTGACAGACTATGGTTTCATCATAATATTTGCATTTAAAATGTGTATATGTAAGATGTACATAATATCGTATGTCTTAGTTTAGCCTTAAAACTAGTACATGGGAGGAAGGGAGGTGGGTGTGGGCAGCATGCAGAGAGAAGACTTGATTAAAGAGACAGTGAAGCCAGAATTGTTAGCCTATATGCAGGAAGACATATCCATCTACACAGACTTGAATAGCTTTCTTTGTTGCCACTTCAACAAAGGTGGGTATTGCAGGCAACTTTCAAGAGGTTTCCAGGGGAGAGAAATAAACATGATAAAGGACAGAGAGGAGATGAACAAGCAGGTTGTTTTCAGAAGGAGAGGGTCTGAGGAGAGAAGCCAGGGGGTAGTTTGGGTGCTCTGGAGCTGGAAAACTAGAGAGAGAAGAGCTGGGATGCGCAGAACTATGTGGAGTGGACTGGGGACAGAGAGACTTTTGGAGGAGGGGCAGAGGACCTTGACTGTGAAGCCTTTGCTCCAAGAAATATCCCTTGCTCCAAGAAATATTCAAGAGGAGCTGTCTGTTTAGTTGCTTGGAAATTCAGGTTGCACTTGTTCTTCCCAATGAGATATAAAGTCCCTGTCTTAGGAGCTAAACTGAAGCAGAGCATAACAGGGCAGCTCCATGCCCTTGGCAGCAATGGCTTCCAGGCTAATGCAGTTCATGCAACAGGTATTTTTGTGCTTCCCCACTCAAAGGTAGTGCTCAGGGCTGCTGTCCCCATCTCTTCACTTCACTTATGTTGTAGATGTTATAGGACCAAGGAACAACCATGGAAGGTCAGAGACCAAAAAACCAGGGTCTCAGCAGGAAGGAGCCAAGGCTGGCCCTCCTCCTCTCCCACCCCCTGCAGAATCCATGTCAGGGATGGTTTTGAGGTGAAGGGAGGCATTCTCAAAGGCAAAAAAAGTTACCAGAGAACCATTCCCTACCTTTGGGTGGGGAGGCTATGGGGATGCATGGACTCTGTGAGAGTAAAATAATGAGTTTTTTCCTATAATATTTGATGCAGTTATAGAACATTCTTAGATTCATCTGTCAACTGTTCTTACATAAAATGGAGGCCAACCTTTGCGGTGGATATGTCACAATTTAGCTTTATGCCCTCCATGACTGCCACCCTGATCCTCTTCCCCTGCCTATTTGCTGTTCTGCTTCCTCCTACCTGCCCCTGTGCTCCCTGCCCAATCTGCTGCTCTGCTGCCTGTCCCTTCCCTGGTATGCTGAGTTCCACACACAGACGATGCCCATGGCACAATGAGCATATATGCTGAAGGCTGGCCACCCCAGCTTCAAATTTTTCAGTATGTACATATGCATTTTCTAAACTTTACCTTCTTATACAAATGACCAGATATTGCACTGGAACCACTATAAATTGTAAAAATGAAAGTTTATGTTATATGTTATGCACTTATTCATATATTTAATTTTTAAATACATTTCTTCTAAACATACAAAACTAGGCATTGAAAAATCTTTTTTATTTAAAGTCAGATTGGTAAATTTCTTATATTAAGGGGCTCCATACACTAATCCTAATGAAGACTTTGTAAATGGTTGCCCATAAGCTACAGGTCAGTTCTGTTAGAATTTGACAGGAAAATGAAGGTATAGACTCAGACTGCTGTACTTTCATTACATAGCTTGATGAAAATTTGCTAATTTGTTTTTATAAAGAAAAGAAGCTGTTAGGCTTAGTTCATTGTGGCCCATAGGAATAAAATATTATTTACAAAAGATAAAATGAAAAAAATATTAACAGGTAAAATAGATAAACTGCATATTTTTCATTAAAGTGATCTAGATTTTTTTTTAGAGAATGCCTTAAAAGCAATACCATTTCTTATTATCAGTTGAGAGTAGTGAAGAAAAGTTACAAAAGAAACAAAGCCAGGGGTATTTATTGCTTTTGGTGAAGTAACAAATTTCCAGAGATAACAAAACGCATATGGAATTTTGTAGTGTTACTGGCAGCATTATGGACAATGTGAGGGTGGAAATGATCATCTAAGTCCTCTTACTAAACATTTATGGTTTTAAGGTACATGTAGACAAGTGTCCTGGTATAGTCAGTTGATGATAACTGTAAATACATTCCAGTTAATTTCTTATACTTGTTCATTTCCTATGAATTTACTACAGCTCTTGTGCCACTGCCTAGAAAGTTTCCAGCATGAAAAACAGAAAGCACACCTATCTGGAAGGGAGAAACTTAGCTGCTAGAAGAAGCAGCGGCAGAAACAGCAGAAATCTATGCTGAGTAATGATAAGCATCATGAAGAGGATGAAAAAGTATGACGGGTGTCAGTAAATTCTGTTTCTGTTACATATATCAATATTCAGTAGTAATAGCCTACTCTGACAGCTGCAGGGAATTTCTGTAACAGAGTCTGAGCCATTCAAGACTTCCCAGAACACTTATGAACTTCAGAAATTGGAATCAGCTTGGATCAGCTATAGCAGCATTGTGCACATGCCTGCATCATATTAGCAGTTCTGCCTACTACACTCCTTCTTTTGAGATGCTGATTTATGTCAGTATGAAGCTGACCTCTCAACTTCACACATGCCAGTGTGGGTCACCGACAAGTGTACTTGGTTTCCATTTTGGTCAATATCAGCTATTGAACCAGTGAACCCTGGTACTAAAATACATTGAACTTACACTATTTGCTAATGACTCAGGTCTCCAAACTAAGTATTGCCACAGACTTTCATCCTTTTAGGCATTGAAAAAGACCAGTATAACCCAGACAGCAATCAGTGAGTTAGATGGGTAAAATATGTGATAAATGACTGAAATATGAAGTGTATATTTTGGCAATTCATATAAAATTAGTGTGTCATAATTTCAGGTACAAAACCTGTTTAAACTACTTTCCCCACTTTGTGAATCACATGCGCACAGTTCATCAGTAGAATTTGGATACTTTGCACTTCTGAACTCTAATCTGGGCCTTTACTGTTGCATTTCAGGAATAGATATTTGCTGCCCATTAGACTAGCCACTAGAGAATATGACAAACACTTTCTCAAAATACTGGACAACTACTTACTTGTCCACAGTAAAATAGTACAGACTACTGCCTCCAGAAGAGCATGCAACCTACTGTGGTTAGATAGGATAACACAAAACAAACCAGTTTGGTCACTCAGAGCAAGTCTACATGAGGCACTTAATGGACAGTAGATTAACTCTACTGTGCATAAGCACATCACGGCAAAAGCCATGCTAACATGTTAATACACAGTAGAATTAGTCTACTGTAGGTTAAACATCATGAAAAGACCTATGCACCTTTGCTACTGATCAGTAGTGCTGGCTACAGTGCATTTAGTTAGTACCTCATATGAAAGGTACTAAATTTAATGTGCTGTAGCAATAGCACATTAATGCATGTGTAGATGTGTCCTCTGAAAGTCAGTGTGATGCAGTGTCATGAGTTGGTTGCGACCTTGCAAGTTATTTCACAATGTGGTGGTTAGAAGTGTTCAGCACTTCTTCCCTAGCTGTTTCATAAATTGAGGTTCATGGAGTTGGTAAATTGTAGAGGTGGTAAGCTGCAGAAGAATTTCAACAGCAGTTAGATTAAGTGTGATTTATACTGTCACTTTTCTCTTTCACAGATCAAGGAACATCCCCAAGATTATGGAAAAATTTCCCCCACTTTTGCTTTTTAATTCCTCAAGAAGTAACTGATGATTCTCACATCACAGTAGATTACATGAAATTATGAAGTACCCAGTTAATTTTCATGCAAATTCTTCCTCAGTCTAGCAAGATATCAAATATGCTACAGGAAACTTCCCCACTATATAACTGCTAATTCTGAGAATTATCCCACAGAGAGCATAAATGTAGCCCCAAAACAAAATATTTAAGATATCTTTGTATCCCTATTGCAGGAAAAGTCAGAGAGTTCAATGAAAAATTAACAAAAGGAGTGATTCTTAAACTTTTCTTATTTTTTTCTCTTCTTCATCTTGATGTGGAAAGAGATTGCTTTGTACCCTGACCCTGTAAAGTTGGCCTGTGGAGATTTAACTCCTAGTAGGAAGAACAGGTCAAATGATAAGGAAGCAGACAAAAAACTGCAAAACTATGAAAGTAGGTTTCTGAAACATTATAACAATGGCTAGAACAACAAACACTACAAAGATGATGAAAGAAATGGAGAAATGTAATTCTAAAATGGACAATTTGAAAGCAAGAAGCTGACAAAAAGAGATTTTAAAAAATCCACAATTTATTCAGGAAGGCAATACAGTTATCACTCATGGGGAGTACCAGTAATTATAACTTCCAACGCAGAAATATTACTCATACACCAGGAGCCAATTAGCAGCCTCTTGCTCCAAGCTAGGTTTCAAACATGATACATGAAAATGACAATTATACAGTGTTCCACTCCAACAGGCAACTATGATGATGAGATCAAAGACTAATTCTTCAAGTTAGGAAAGCTGCAGCTGAAGATCAAATCACTGGGAAAATACTGAAAGCTAGTGATGATCAGTAAAATCACCAACTCTTCAATAAAGGCAAGTTCAGAAAAGCCCTCACAAATAATGGGGGAAAATGGTCTTAAAGTTGAAATATGAAAGGATGGTAACCTAGGCCACTGTAAACACTGTTGATGTCTTAGACTTGTTTGAAGGATAGGTAACGACTTTTGCAGCATAAGATAAATAAAAAGCAGGGGGAATTTAACCAAGAATATCATTTCTCATCCTAATATTCATTCAAAGAATGATTACCCTAAGAGAGCGCCAAAAGACAGAATTCACTCATTATAAACTTCACAGACTACAAGAAAACATTTGGCAGGCTCCATTGTGATTCAGTCCACAACATCTTGAAGTGTTATGACATGCCAAGAAAAATAATTAATATCAAGACTTTATATCACAATGCAGCATACAGAGCTGTAATAAAAGAATGCATAAGAAAGTGTATCAGCCTAGGTATTAATGTCAAACAAAGATTCATCCTTTTTCCTCACTTTGGCATTGTTGTTGACTTTATTATGAGTTAAAATAAGTCAATTTCTATATAATAGTGTTCAGGAGGAAATAATACCTTGAATGGGCAAGACAATGGTTACATTTAGCAAATTAAAGAGATTTGGTCATCTCCAAATGACAACTTAAATGATAACTCCTCCACTAAAATGTCCTGTTGTTGAGTTCCCTCTGTGTCTGCTGACTTGAAAGCATCTAGTTCCACTAAGTAAGCCCTAACCTGTGCTGTTCTTACTCTAGGCTTTTGTCTTTTTCCTTAGCTTTGCTTCCAACTGCACTCATTATCTGACAGCTTCACTTACCTGTGAAAACTGGAATAAAAATGCCATTTAAATACTTTAGTCTTGTCTGCATCACCCGTAACTAGATTGCCTTCTACATTCCATGAGGAACCTATGGTTTCTCTGGTCTTCCTACTTTTGACATACATGAAGAATCCTTTTTTATTGCCTCAAATTGTGTCTGGGACTTCTTAATTTTCTCCTTTCATGTCAATATGATACTCTTCCACACTTCCCTAGTATTATGACTGAGTTTCCACTTGTCAGAAGAGAACTGGAAGAGCCACCAGAAGAAGCTGACTAAAACAATTACACCACTAAACACTACCTAGAGAAGGCAAACATGTAGGACTTATTGTAATACAAAGGGCCTACAAAAAGCATTCTCATATAAAACATTGCTGATAGTCTCATTTATGTTCCACGTGATATCTGAAAATGTCAGGAGTTTGCCAATTCAGATTTTTTTCCCTAAACTATCTCCTTTTTCAAACCATTACTGTCTAGCATTTAAACTGTGTTCAAAGTGTGTATTCCAGGCTTTATTTTTTGCTTTTCCAATGAGATTACTGCAAAGATTTAAAGTGCCTAATTATTGGCCACTTAAATGACTGTCACTCTACCAAATTTAGTACTTTATTAAGTGATTTATTAAATGATAATAAGACTGTCTTTGGACAACACAAATGGACTTTATTAGCATAATATATCACTAGTATAAGACATACGTTTCTTATTAAGGTTTCTTTTTCTTTTCTTCCCAGGGTTATAAAACACTTAGTGATGCATTTCAATTTAGCTTTCTCTTTCTTCCACCAAGTCTTTGTCCAATAATATAACTTTTATCTGATAATAATTGCTGGACAAAATGATAGAAACTTCAGGAAATTTCTTTGAAAAACAGAATTAAACTAGTTAGGATCTGAAAATGGTCCAAATTCAAATGACAGCAGGATGGAGAAATTATTGATAGGGACCGAGGAGACTACTTATTATTTTTCCTTTAAGTTGCTCATACCAATGTGTGGTGATGGCAAATAGGTGACTGGGATTTTGCAAAGCTGCTACAATGTCTATAAACTATTTGGATCTAGATAACTTAGCCTGTCTCTATTTTCAAAGACTGTACAAACATGTTTAACAATTTCCAAAGCACGAAACAAATATTAATAATTAATTTTCAAAAAAAAATATTCTCATGTAGGTGAATACAACCCAGGTGTATATCAGATTCAAACAGAGTTTAAATCCTTACATTTAGGCACTGAATTCTATAAAGAGGTACCATAATACAAGTGGCTTGGCTAAATTTTTGACAGTCTCCTATATTATATTTTTCAGGAAAGATTTATAAGGCAAGAAGGGTCTGTTTTGTTTCAGAATTACTAACTATACTATCAAGCTATGGGACATGATAGTAGTTTAATATAGTAGCCTCACATTTTCTGAATAAACAATCTAAAGGTATCTTGGGTTCAGCTGAATAATGGGTATAAGAGCAATGTCATCTTATATTATATAAAATCTTAATGTTATTCAGATCAATACAATCTAGCTGTTTCTTCTTGTAAGCCACTACCAGATCAACTATAAAAAGAATCCAGCAGCATTTTTTGTTCTACAAAAGAGTAGTTTATAATAAGAGTTGTTCATTAGAATAAAATTTGTGAAGCACTCAGAGAGATTGCCTGATGCTTAATTATCTACTTTAAGTACATATTATAAACACTGCTGACTCACTAGTAAAAGTGGATATCTCATCTTTAATGATTCAAAATTACATCCTGAAGCCAAGATCAGAAACCATTTTCTTAAGTCAATTTTTGTAGTAATATTAAATTGCAGTGGTAATGAACACTCACAAAATACCATTATCAAGTTCACAAATCCTAAAATGCTTCTAATAATTCACTTAGACTGAAGTCACGCTGGACCGTTTCCCAGGTGCTAAGGATAATGATAAAGCACCTTACCATTACCAACCAACCATTTCAGATGACAAGAAAAAGAACACAGAACAGTGATGTATGTACAGGTACTTTTCACATAAAACAGATTTAATTCCTTTTGGTGACATTCTTATGGACAGATCAATCTAAAAGAAAGTAATTCAATCAGCTGGCCCCTGTGTTTTGCCACAGAACAATTTCCTCAATAATTGGAGTGTTTATTGGATATTTGAAGATTTGCAGAGTGTGCAGGAAGTTCTAGTAACTCTGCAGAATTCAGATAAGATTTTAAAAGTTCTGCATTTATAATATGGGAAGATCACTCCCCCACCTCAACAAACAACAAGAATAAAAAGGCTGAAATTTATAATACAGCTTATAATTGTTTTAAGAAAAAAACATGTATTAATTAGATCTCTAATTATAATTTCACACAAGCAGTTGCTGTCTCAGATTGGCTTTTACTTTCTATTAAAAAACAGATGCCACCACACAACATTGAGGCAGCTGATTATAAATGGTTACTCAACATTACAATTAGATTTTTATATTCTTTCCAACAGAGTCTGCTGCTCTGCCATACAGAGGTTTAAGTAGAGAGCTGGAGATAGAAAGGGTAAAGCAAGGATGAGACTAAAAGTGTTACTAGACCCTCAAAACTGGTAGAAATGTAGTCACAGGGTTCCTTTTTTATTTTTAAAGGTTGCATAGACCCATAAATAAACTAACAACAATTCCTATTTCCTTGTTTTAGATAAAAAAAAGCAAGTATTGCAATTTGTGGAGTCAGAAACACATTCTGATCCTCAAATACATTGAATGTGGTAAGAAAAAGACAGGGAGATTTTCAAAAAAGGGAGGAAGGAGGACCCAGGAAACTATAGGCCAATTAGTCTTACCTTGGTCTAAGCTAAGCTTTTTGAGAGAATAATCCTGGTGCATGTCCACGAGGGGCCAGCAGGGGATAATAAGCTTAGGGGCAACCAGCATGGGCTTATTAGAGGCAGGTCCTGTCAGACCAACCTGGTGGCCTTGTATGACCCGGTCACATGATCCTTGGATGCAGATGTAGTAGTGGATGTAGTCTTTCTGGACTTTAGCAAGGCCTTTGACACTGTCTCTCACCCCATTCTCATTAAAAAACTAGGAGACTGTGGCATCAATACCTACACAGTCAGATGGGCCACTAGTTCTCTGGAGGGCTGCACCCAGAGGGTGGTGGTGGATGGGTCTTATTTGACCTGGAGGGATGTGGGCAGCGGGGTTCTGCAGGGCTCGGTCCTCAGGCCCGCACTGTTCAACATCTTCATCAGTGACTTGGACAAGGGGGTAAATAGC
>NW_017728918.1:40122872-40168465 GCF_001723895.1 Crocodylus porosus
GGGGGGATCTAATGGCCATTTACAAACTAGTCAGAGGGGACCAGCAGGCATTGGGAGAGTCCCTGTTCCCCTGAGCACTACCAGGAGTGACAGGAAATAATCATCACAAGCTGGCAGAGGATAGATTTAGGCTAGATATCAGGAGGCACTACTTCACGGTCATGGTGGCTAGGATCTGGAACCAACTTCCAAGAGAAGTGGCACTGGCTCCTACCCTGGGGGTCTTTAAAAGGAGGCTGGATGAACACCTTGCAGGAGTTGTTTGACCCCAGTACTCTTTCCTGCCATGGCAGGGGTTCGGACTTGATGATCTGCTCAGGTCCCTTCTGACCCTACCAACTATGAAACTATTATACCTGTCACTTGAATTTCTTTTAAAAAAACTAAGCTCTGGACTCAATCAGAGGTTATAGAAAAAGCTTTTTTTTTTTACTCAAGAAAGGAAATGAACAGTGTGCATAGCCCTTGTTTCCTTTTAGAAGTAATGGTTTTCATGGGCACATTTTAATGGGAACCCCTTTTTAAGCCATCACCAAAGCATAGCTGAATATACACATCAGAAGACAGGATTTGGTTTTCAGTATTTCACCACTTTTCTCTCTCATCTCCAGTCTGCACAATGGATCTTAACTTGTTATCCTCCTCAGAATATATGAATAGAATTCATAATGGTGATTTGCCAAAATACTTTGCACATTTTATAAATAGAATCCCTGCATTTGTGTTTCAGGAAACACATTTTGAATAGTTTCCCAGTTATAAACAACAGGCATAGTGGCTTAAATGAATCCCATTAAGGTTGCAAGGTTTTGAATTTTTCTGTCTAAAAAAAGCAGTCAGAGGCAATTGCCATCTGAATCAGAACTAACAAATATAGGGGAAAAGCACAGGAGGAGAAAAGTTATTTTAAAATAGAGGGATATTTAAATATATACACAAAATATGGAGTTTTAGCTCTTAGATTATTGTAATAATATTTATACATTTCTATAAACCCAGATCTGAACTCAGTTTGAATGAATGCAGTTTCAGTTTGTTGCAGTAGTATTAATACTGATTAATACTCTAGTTGGTGAAATAGTAATGCTCTTTACTAATTTAAACTAGAAATGTTAATTTGTATCAAGTTACTTACAAACCAACCACACCAAAGCAAAATATAACATGAGCACTTAAGAATTAAGAAGATAAAATATTATAGAATATGTTCAGTTTTTATGAAGTATATATCTATAATTCCCATTGAAGCAGAGGTACTCAGTTTCTTACAGAATCAGTCTCTGAGTGATTATAGTCTCTATGCTACTTTCCTGTTAAGACATACGTGTTAAAATTAGGAATTTATAGTAAATGGCTAGAATTAATTTTTTCTAGATATTCATCCCTTAAAGGGACACTATATATTTCAATGAATAGAAACGCTTACAAAATATATGATTTCATCTTGGTGGGCAAGGTTCTTTGGGTAAAGGTGATATGTTTTATTACACCATCTAAATAGTTGGGAAAAGTTTTTTTTGGAAGCTTTGGGGCACAAACACCATTCTTCAGGCATTTAGAGACTCTGCTGTTGTTCCACTTTCATCTTAGAATTTTAAAATATAATTTAAACATGTCAATTTAAGCACGAGAGAAAGCTTTTCCTTAAGAGACTTCCAGTTGTGCAGACCCTATAAACAGCATAAAATTTGGGCAGATCGGCTAAGGACCTTATGCTGTAAACTGAACAAATATTAATCAGCTTAGCATTGTTCAGGTTAGTGGAACAGTCACATGGTAAGGCAAAAAACCTGCTCTGACTGTCCTTCATCTGTACAGCTGTGACTTGCCACTAGCGGCTTAGTGGGCAGGGGAAGGACTAGAAGGACTTCAGCCGGGCAGAGAGCAGGCCCACCACCATTTCAGTTTCAGTGAGACCAGAGAGACCTGGGGAGGCTGCTTCCCTCGGGTATTCTGGCCTTACTGAAACTGACACACCGGCTTTGTACTGAGAGTGGGGACACCAGGCTAAATCTCTGAGAGCCCTGCTCTCGGAACGGAGCCACTGTGCCAGTTTCAGTGAGGCCAAAGCATCCTCGGACTGAAGCCTTAGAATTCACTTGCTCTGAGCTCTGAGGGGCCTGACCCTTTTTTCTGGGTAGGTGTCATCAGAGCTCAGGTGACACCCGACTCTCAGGCTGGCAGAAACACAGCCAGTCCAGGTGGCAGCAGCAGCCACCATGGCTGCTGGGCACTCTGGGGGGAAAAAAGGATCAGGCTCCTTGGAGCTCAGAGCATTCAGGGATACTGGAGGACTTCAACTTGGGTGGGAAGTAGCCATACAGTAATGGAATAAGAACAAAATTAGGTGGACTGAAGATAATCCTGCCCTGGAATGGCATCACTCTAAGCTGAATAGCAAGTATTCTAAGCCACTTAAAAGGTATTAGAGTGAAGCTAATCCAGGGGTTAAGAGCTACAGAAACTCCCTAAATTTACCATGTAACAAGGCCCCAAGATATGGATAAGCACTCAACTAAAGTATCATATCTTCTGCAGTTTGCCTGTCACTAGTAGCACAGTGCTATTTAATAATGGCCACTGATGATAATTTGACAAACTTCTTCAGTATTGCCAATTCTAGTTAAAAAAATCACCTGGAAAAGAAATAAAACAGTAAAAATGTTTACATTTGACAATAGTCTAATGGCTTTTTCATTCCAGGGAAATCAATACAATTATTCCACTTGACTTCCCTATTTTGATATGGTAAATGTAAGGTTGAACAGATCCCATAGGCTGAATAATGAATAATAATGTATATTTGTTTGGATCACCAGACAGCACTGAAAAGATGCTGCTCTAATATATAGAGGTTATTACATTTCCATTCCTTTAAGAAATATTAATAAGTATAGCCATTTATCTAAATTTAAACCACTGCCTACAAGTTTGAAAATTGTATGTTGTGGGACAGTTCTATGTGTACAGACCTTCTCTCATAATTTAAATAAATGAGACACTTCACTGTTCCCTGAAAAAAAAAAATATCTAGAAATAGAGATGTATTCTCTGCACTGAAATCCACCTGTACAGATAGTGTGCAATCTGTGAGACAGTAGGCTCCACAGCTTTTGGCTCATTTCAGCCTCCTTTGCTTCAAAAGATATGAAGGATAATCTTAATGGGGAATAGTCAGATCTGAACTTAGTGGGAGAGTGTAGATGAAGTGCAGTGATGCTTAGTTCTGGTCAGAAGTTCTGTGCATTTGCAGTTCTGTTTTGTACATCTCCTAAAATGGAATCTCAAACTTCAATATAAATAATTTCCCACATTTTAACTAAAACTTACTAATCGTTCATGTTTATTCCTTCTATACCTGTACTTCCGTCAATCTATACTAATAATTATCTAGGATCTTTATTTCGTGTTTAGACTTTGGCATGATATTTGAGTTCTGTAACTGAAGAAGTGTGATACCTTTTTGCTATTTGCTATTCAGAATTCATGTGTGTTCTGTTTCATCCATTATTTGCATTCAGGATTTAGGATTTTAAGTAACTGAGTAGGACTCTATGGACAATTTATTGTTTTTTTTCCCTAATTTGCCTAATCTTGTTAATATAAAAAGCAAAATGCAGAAGAATAATGTGGAAAGACAATGTTTTAAAATGAAATAAATTTATAGTCAGTGGCCGCATCTACTTGAGATGCTACTGTGCATAGTGTTGGTGGCACTAACCGTAACATGATGCTACTGTGCCATAGTGTCAGGAAAAATGTGTGGGAACACTACTGCATAGTAACTCCAGTTAAATAGATTTCATAGGGCTAGAAGGGAGCTCACAAGTTCTTTGGGTCCAGTCCCCTGGCCAATGGGCAGGAGGTCAGCTGGGGTCGCCAACTCACCCCTGAGCCTTCGCTTCTCCCATGCCTCTCAGCCTCTCCTCATAAGGCCTGTTCTCTTGGCCTCTAATCATGTGCATCACTGTCCTCTGGACTCTCTCAAGGTTATCCACACCCTTTCTAAATTGTGGAGCCCAGAATTGTTGTTTATTTATGGAAGGGGGAGAAGTTGCTTTCTTAATACTAAAAAGATTCATTATCTGAAACAGTAAAGATAAAATGAAACAAATAGAGATGGTTCCCTAGGGAAAAGATGATATACAGATCTGGAAATGTCAAAGATTTGAGAAAGATATAACCCATAGAAAGTTGTTGCTGAAAGAGAAACTACCCGTAATGTGTCAGTCTGTCAGAACTGTCAGATATTCAGAGCAATAGATAACACCTGTCACTTCACCAAAAAAGGGAGAGCAAAAAGAGATTTTTCAATTATTCAAAAAGAAAAGTTTGAATATTTAAAGACCTATTCATGTGGTAGTGAGGGACAGAGAAAGTGTTTCCTTAATGCATCTAGATTTGCTGTTTATACAACATTCAAAAGCATGAGTGCAATTGGCTTTATACCAAAATATAACTCATGCAATTTTTTATGAAGCAGTTATTGTATAATACGCATGTAGTCTTGGAAACAGGGACCAAAACCCAGGTTCTCTTCTCAGAAGGAGATCTCAACTACTTGACTAGTGTCATACTTTCTCTCTTTGGTCTTCTTCATAACAAATTAGGTGGATTTGACTCATACGCCAATTCATCTATCTAGAAGTCATTGTAACAGAGCTTTGTGGGCAACTTAGGACTTCAGTTTCAGTTTAATACTTTTGTGTATCTGGGGGGTTCCTGTCCTTGAGATACCATGCAGAGAAGAACAGGGGAACCATCTTCGTTAACAACAACTAAGTACCCTTAACACTAAAGCAGAACAGCAAACAGCAACACAAGATAATGCAGTTCAGGCAGTGACCTCTGCTGATGGTATACAGAATATATATACAGACACACTATGCACAGCAAATATTGTATGCATTCACCTCACCTCCTTCACCACACCTCACCACATCTCTGATTGTCTCAGCTCTGTCTTGACACTGAGCTTTGATCAAACCAAAAGCGTGACTCCATACAAATCTTCCTCACTATAATCCAATTCACATTCAGGTATATTTAATCTTAGTTCACTTTACACCTTCCATACTCCTTCATGGTAAGTGAGCAGAGAAGCAGCAAACTGACACACTTTAGAAATTATAGTAGCAAACCTACACCTAGGCAGTCCATGGTATAGAATCCCTCTGCAGTGGATTAAGGCAGCAGTAATGATCAAGAGTGGTCAAGCAGCCCCTTTTAGAAACATCCTGCATTGTAATCAAAAGGAGGAGCTTGGAAACTGCCCCCAGAACTGCCAATCTAAATTCACTAGCATCTGCTTACTGCAGCTGACAGCTGTCCCACTTTAGTTTTGAATTAAGAAAACTAAAGTCACTTCCTTTAGTGAGTGGTAACATGCACATGAAAAGTTATATCTGACTAACCAGAATGAAAAAAATCCATTGTTTGAGAAAGAAATGGACAAATTCACATTCTATACTTAGCATTATATGAAATTTGGCTTGCAAAGGAAGCAGGGTTGGAGCGTTATTGTAGCTGTGATGGTCCAGGAGATATGTAAAAAGCAAAGGGATTTTTTGGTGGCATCTATTAGCTCAATCACATAACAACTGCATAGATCAGGGGTGGGCAGCCTATGGCCCAGATAAACACAGCTTTTGGATCCAGCCTGTGGAGCCATGGGTTCAGCACTCAGCAGCAAGGGGTTCAGCCTACATCATACCATGGTCAGGTGGTGGAAGTTTGGTGGAGGACAGGGCTCTGTCTGGGCCACACTGTAGTTTGATGGTGGAGGCTTCGGCAGCAGCGGGCCTTACTTGTGCTGCCCTGCAATCATGTGGAGGCAGCTTTGGCTGAGGTGGGGTGGGGTGGGCTCTGCCTGTACCTAACTGCAGCTGGGAGGCAGGATGAAATAGTGGAAATGGGATCCTAGTGCCAGTCTGCTTCAGACCCAAGCTGGGTGATTTGGGAACCCCAGAAGGGAAATGATGCTGACCCCTGACATAAGCTCTTTCAGTAAGTACAATGCAGCTTTCAATCTTTTTGATATAAAGGAGTGTTCCTCAACAGTACAAAGATGCTTCTTTTGTCCATCTCTTCAGGTATAGGTATAGGTATAGGCATGTGACAATCATTGAAAAAGTTCCCATATTTGTGGTTCCTTGCCAGGATGATGCTCAGCTGCTTTACTTGCACCCTATATGTGAGATATTTTTTCATGTGGTTTCAGAGAAGAAAAAGGATGAGCAATCACATTCTTTACTGCACAGCAAATAGAAATGAAATACAGAAAGCATAATATTGGCATCAACTGTGTCTTTGTTCCTCTTATAAAGGTATATGATATTTGCAGCAGAGAACCTCTAGACTAGGTCAGAAGTGACATGTAAGCTGGTTTAATCCATCAGAAACTAGTTTAAACCCGTAACAGAACAGAAGTTCACCGCACATAAATCAGTTTCAAAATGGCTAAAACTGGTTTAAGATAAACCTGGTTGAATATAATATCAGACATAACTGATTTGGGTCAAACTGGTTTATGAAACTTCTATCCCAGACCCTTTCCTGGTTTAAATTAAATTAGGGTCCCTCAGCATCCTGACATGCTTTCCAGCCCTGGGCTGGGCTGCGCTGTTTGCCCCAGCAGAGAAGGGTTGGGTGGGGGAGGCAAGAACTGCACCCTGCCCAGCAAACCCCAGCTGGAGTCTGGGGCCAGCAAGGTAGGATTAAACTCCCCTTTCCCTGGCTAAACCCACCTTCTCCTGAGTTCAGAGCTGCCCTGCCCTGCTCTGCTAAACTTACTGAAAGTTACTGCTGGTTGCGACTATGAACTACAAATCCCAGGGGTACCTGGACTCAGGAAGAGGAAGTGATGAGCAACCCTGTAGAGTCCTGTTTCTGTGATTCTGGACTGAAAATCCTAGAGACCTTGGGGGCAGCAGGAAGTGGAAGTGAATACACAGCCCATGCTGGCTACATTTAGCACCCCTCAGATTCTGGCCTCAGCCACTGTAGGCATGTAGCTGCATTTCCTGAGTCAAAAGTAAATGTCTGTCCAGTTGTTTCTAAGTTTCATCTGTGCAATGTAGATTAACCTGCAAAGACTTAATCGATTCAGCCTCAGTCTTTTTGACTGTCTGTACTTAGCCCTTAAGACTGGCCTGACAAATTTCTTGGAAAAGTTAGACAATTTCATAATAGCATGATAGTAACAGTGAATATCATAACAGGGAATAGTGGTAATCCACCTGCAGTAACAAATGGTGTAAAAACACGGTTTTGTCCATCTGGCATTACTATGGAGTCTTGTTTGCCTCAAAGTGGCTGGTTGCTTTTTGTGATCTTAACATAGGTATGGGATTAATACCTTAATATAGGATTAGATTCAAGATGGGTTTAAAGTTATTTAAACCCAAAGAGTTGTGAATAAAGCCAAAGGTTCTTGAGGGACTTGTCCATGAATTTCTATTTGCTGATGGCTGCATCTTGGTTGCTCATTAGCAGGAAAATAAACAAGTCATCATGGATCACTTTGCAGCTGCATAGTCATACTTTAGGTTAATTATATATCTTTGAAGAGGGACAGAGGTTATGAATCAAACTGCTCCTGGTATGCCATACTTATTTGGGTAGCACTCTCACACAAAATACACATTGATGATGAAGCCAGTAGAATTGCTGAAGTCCTTGGAAACTTAATTGAAAATCATTGAGCTAGGAGAGGTATAATTTTATAGATGATTTTGCAAATGTACCAGGCATCAGTCCTAACCTCTTTACTTTATGCTTTTAAATCATAAACAACTTTGTGCCACCACGTCAAGTGTCTAAACCACTAAATTGTCTGAGAAAGCAACAAACTGATATAGCAAAATAGAATACCAAATACTGATATCCTTCAATGAACAAATATACCAAACAAATACACTATAATTATGAAGGCATATGTAAGAAGGCTTGGCTTAGTAGTCAGGATACATGATAACTTGCTCCCTGAGAAAGCTCTTTATGGAGAATTGAACTCTTCTTCACACTCGCATGATAGAACAAAAAAACATGAAGACCAGATATGCAAATTGATACATTAGCATGGCTAACTATGAGAACCAGGGATAAAGAACCCAGGTGTTTAAAACAAATGTTTCAGTATCAGAATCAGCCAAATTCATAGTGGATGCATCAACATGAGATGTTTACTGAACAGCTGACTAATTAACTGTGCAGTAAACATCTTGGTGTCTTCATGGGTGCCCCTGTTAGGCCACACAAAACTAAAATTCCACGGCAGGGTAGTACTTACACAATACTCATTCATGTGCAGCATATGGAGCCTGATCAGAATAACCTGGTCTTGCAGAACACCCAGGAGGTCAGTCTGCCACCCCAGGCCTTCTCTGACCAGACTCCACATGAACCATACACACCACAGAGAAATCAGACACACCATTAGTAATTACTATACCTGTAAGAGGATATGTAGTCTGCTTCAGTGATGAAGTAGATGACGTCAGCTACAAATACACTATGATTTTGAAGGCATAAGTAAGATGACCTGCCTTTGTAGTTAGATAAAGTTAGAGTCCTTGTTTTCTCTTTCTTTGGAATCATGAATACTTTTATGTATAGTAGACCAGGTTGCAAGAGGGCTGGAGCGTAGTCCCCCACCCCTTCAATCACCTCAGAATGTCAGGAAACCTCGTAGTTAGGGAAGGTTCATGAGAGCTGTAGATTTGAGTCTCTTCAGATAGATGACAGAATTAAAACCACGCCTCCCACATACAAGGTGAGTGTTTTAACCACTTGGTTATCCTAGAAAGGGAATGGACACTTACTGTGATTTTTAACAGAAAAGTGTAGCATTTCTTAAAGAAAGCGTTCCAGTTTCTGAGTCCTTATTGGCTGAAGGCACTTCCTAGAAGTGTGGAAGAATGTTCCTCATTCTTAGAGATGAACAACTTTTACAGCATACTGATGTTCTCAATGCTTTCCTACTGTCTACATCTAGGAAGCTTCGCATTTAGCAGGCTGCTCTTATTGGAGCCCATTTTGAGGTGGCTAATTCTCCCCATCCCTAGGGAAACTAGACACTTAACACAAGGTTCTGGATGCTGCTACAGAGGGCAGGTGTCTAAATCATTAGGCACTGTAAGCACCTAAGATCCTTTGTGCATATAACCTTTTCATTTATGCTAAAAAATCAGTAAAGAAAATTGGCACAATGAATTTCTGTATGTATACTCATCCTCATATTTGTTTAAAATTAATCACCAGACTAAGTTTATCAGACATGTTAATAACTTTTAAGTCTGAAAAGCCATAGAAAAAAAAAAGAATCTACTTTTTCTCAGATGTCAGGACAATTTAAAGGGTCAAACCAGGTACACCAGGCCAAATGTGTTAAGACAGCAAAATACTTAGAGTGCTGAATTAGGCAAGTCTAGAATCTTTATTACAAGTGATGGTGTGAAGAAGGGAAAAACTGGGGCTTTGTTAAACATTGCACTGTGATATGTGATATTACACAGCACAAATGTTGACTGGTGTTAGTGACTGCTAGCTCGAGTTTGGAGCAGTCACATGTTCAGACCAACAAGGACCTGAAGGATGAAAAGATAGGATCCACCCTGTCAAATTCTGGGCTTTACCCCTGCTCCTTGCCCCCCAGAGCTCCCTCAGTTCTCTCCCCTGCACCCAGGGTTCCCATGTGCCCCTTAGGGTTTCCCCCTTGCCTCCTGCTTTCCTCTGCTCCTGAGGAATGATTTACTTGTGGCTGCCCATGCTACCTGTCCCCAGGGAGCAAGCAGGGAAGGGTTAACCTGTCTGCCCAGCTGCTACCACTGCTGCTGCTGTTCTTCTGGCCCAAAGAACAGTAGTGGCAGCAGAAGCCAAGCAGGCAGGTTAACTCTTCCCTGCCTGCTGCCCTAGAACAGACAGTGCAGGCAGTCACAAGTAAATGGAGTGGGGGACAGTGAGCAGGGTTCTGGGATGCTGCAGGGTAGGGCCCGTGGGCCCAATCTGGACCAGCGGGGAATAGAGGGGGTAAGTAAATTGTTCACACTAAGGCGTAGCCTAGACTGGCTTCACCTTAGTGTAACACGAGCTGTGTAACACAGATCAGAAATAATCCTTCCCTAGATGGCATAACTTTGAGCCACATAAGGAGTGCTTAAAACTAGTTTCAGGTGTTCATGTGCAGACAATCCGAGTGCTAAAAGCTTCAGGAGCTGCTCCAAATGACCATGCAACAAGGCCTGTGAGTTGAACCCTAAACATAGGTTACATTTAATCAACAGAAAGCTAAGTAAAGAAACTAGATATAATCTGACAGTACTTGATATGGATGCTACTGAGACAAAACCTGGACCCTAACAAAGCTATTTTATAGTCAGTTTAGAAAAATATAAGACAAGCCACCAAAAACCTAACACAAAGATATATAAGCATTTATTAATCAATTATTCCAGATCCCTTTGGAATTAGTCTCTAAGTCATACAACATCAGGAGTTAAAATTACATTAAAAAATTTAAAACTCCTAAATCCATTCCCATTACTACAGACAAGATGCACTGAACATTTTTAGCAACAAGAGCTTCCCTCTGTGATTCTGTTCAGTCTATAAACTGCTGATCAGCTGCAACAGAAAAGAGACGGCAGCTGTTTAGAGTGCTCCCAGCTTACAACAGACCCCTTTGAGGGGTTACAAAAGAAATGAGGAGGAAGAGTTGGAAAAGAGATAATGACAGGGCTGATTCAAACACTTCAATTTAAATGTCACAGGACATAAGCTGTGAGTGAATATTTTCAATTCCCAATACAGCATACATTTTCTTCTTAGAGCACTCAGACTTATGGATTCAAAACAGACACCTCTGGTTTAAGGCTTGCTGCTATTCAGTTTTGCTAAAAAGGGGTCAAGTGGTTGCTGTTTTTTAGCAGTGACACTGGCATGCACAGCTGGTTTACACTAAAACAGTAAAAATATATTCAGTGATGATATTTGCACGTGACTCTTTTAATTTCCTATTCAATGTCATTCTTTATATATTAGGATTACTGTATTACACATTCACCCCTTGTACATTATTATTTACATATTTTTAAAGAACTCTTACCTCCTGTGTTAATTGCATGGAAAATGGATACTCACCATTAAATATTAAATGCTAATTAAAAAGAAAAATTTAATTTAGTAAATCAGACCAATGATTATGACAGCTGCCACCTGAACCCAGAAACAGAGTTTGACATGAAACACTAGAAATAATAGTCTACTTGTCTATAAGAAAAACCTCAGTCTCTTCAATTTATCCAAATTAAAATCCTTGATAAATATTACTGGATGCTCCAGTGATTATTGAAAATGTTCACCATCTATGCACCTGTAGCATCTGACAAACATGTTCCTTCCATTTTTTCTTATAAGGTGTGTGTACAAGAGCAAGCAGCCTGTTGGGGAGGTTTTACACAAAGTGCCATGAGTTAAACCAGCCTCTTGGATTGGAGGGGCTTGGAGCCTGCCTGCATTGGCTGAGGCCACCAGGTGGGAGAGGCCCAGCAGCCTTCCAGGAGGCTGCCCCCTCTCTCCAGCCCTACCGCCCCATGCCAGCTGGCAACTGCTAACAGTGGCTGCAGGGGGGAAGAGAAGGAAGGAATGGAGTCTTGGGGGCCTGGGCTGCAGCTGGGCTCCAGCTGGAGTCTTGGGGGCCTGGGCCAGCAAGGTGAAGAGTCCCTGTTTCTTCCCCTGCCTCTGCTCCAGGGGTGGCAGCCTCTACCATGGTCAAGATACTTGTACAGGGGGTAGAGGGTGGGGGAAAGAATTCCAAGTCTGCCCCCTCCCTACAGCTACTGCCCCTGGAGTCCTGGGGAGAATCTGGCTGCATCTGTGTGGTGGGGAGGAGGGGGAGGTTGTTTTCTGCACCCTGCCCTGTGTGCAAGCATTTTGACCTGCTGAATGTGCCAGAACCAGCCCCCCTCCAAGACCCAAGCAGAGGTAGCTGCAGAGGGTATGCACAGTAGGGAGTATCCCTCCCCCCACCCCCAACAGAGGTTTTCTGTCTCCTTTCTGTAACAACTTTAGTGGCAGGGCTGGGCTGGTACACACCAGTGAACACCAGCCCAGTCCTGCAAAGCTACATTGGATGTGGGCAGAGTTGCCTAAAATTAACCCTCACAGGTTCCCCAAGGTGCTCTGCCCTGTCTGATACTACATCAAACAAGGTTTATGTTTTCTCATGATCAGCCATTTGCTCTGTAGCTGTGGATGTTTGTTGTGTTACGGCTACAGAACACTTTGGGGGCCTCATTGCATGGAAAATGTAACTTCTGTATACATGCACAGTCTTTTACCACATGATGAACATTTCCTTTCTACTTAAACTGATGTCCTGCATGGCGAATTAAAGGAACCCATTAAGTTGTATGTCTAAGACCCCCTTCTCAGAAATCAATCCTTTCAAAAGCTTTGTGTCCATAGTTTGAGTTCTGGTCAAGAAAGTGAGTGTGACAAATGTACTAGTGAATTTTTATACCACACCTCACTGAATATATCCATATGGTTACATATATATAAAAAAGGACAATTTTATGCCACCTGGCAACAGTATGTACTGGAATATAGATACATTACCAAAACAGAGAAGCAGGGAGGAATTAGTTCTTTGAAAATAAGTCCAGCTTATTGAGCCATTAAATGTCATGGCTCCAGCTTTAAAAAGTCCAGCTTATTGAGCCATACAATGTGCCAGCTATGAGGAAAATTGTAATGAAACGTCTTGCCCTAGACTTTTTAAAAGGCTTAGTTAGAACTCCCAATGCACATAATTGTGCAGAGAGGTTTGCAATGGGTATGGATTCCAAATATGTTCTTTTGGTAACAGCTGAATCCTCCCTCAGACTCCACCAACTTGCAGCCAAATTACAGGTGCCTCCTGTCTTACTTGAGACAGAGAAAGTATTCTGCATCATATGCCACATGTGGACACATGCAGAAACACACACAGAGACACAGATGAGACTAATTTAGAAAAAACCTAGCTCTACATTAGACTAATACCAGACTAGAAAAAAGCTAGTTCTTTACCAAACATGTTACCTCAAATACTTGGATACTGCTTTTTTCTTTGAATTGTGGCTTTAAGTTGAAGCCTGGGAACAAGAAGTCCATGCTAACAAGAAAGTAGGTTGATCTTGCTTCCTGTCGCATGAACCAGATGAAAACACTGGTAGTCTCAATGAACCACTGGTAGTGTCAATTAACTCAATAAAGAGCAAAGACTACCACACAGGTATTTATGGATGAAATCTAAGTTACAATCTCAGGAATATTTAAAAAAACAAAAACAAATCACAGGTAAATCCAATGCCCCAGCTAGACCTCACTGTAGGCAATAAGCATTCAAAATTTATCATCACAAATTCACCTATAACTTCTAATATTAATTTCTTTTCTAAACATTTGTGTAATGCATCTCCCACGTTCCACTCCAGACGTTGTACAATAGTGGGGGAGTAAATCCTACATGGAGAGTTGCAATAAAGCAACTTGGCATCCCAGTCTTGAAGATGCTATAAGCAATAAATTACCCCTTGAATTATATAGATGGAAAAATTACTGGGATGGGTCCATACCTAGCATACCTCACACAGACTGTGATCACCCAAGGATGAAATTGGTCCATGATTATATCATCGGATGGAATGCGCAATCCACTATTTCTAGAACTTTGAAAAATTATAAGTATCCACTGTAGAGACAATTTTTGTTTTTACTGAGAAGTAGAGAGCCATTTATATATAACTAGACAGACTACTTGGAACATATTGGTAGCCACTAGGATACTAAATATTAAAACAAATCACATAAACAATTACACATTTTATCAAGTAAACTTTGATTTTGACTGCTTAGTTTTATTTAAGTCCAGTCAGGAAAGACTACATCTACATCTACATCTACAAGAGACACTGACTGCACAGTTGTTACTGTGCTGTTATTTAGTACTTGTTTATACAAGTACTCAGCCCAGCTCCCTCCAAGGCCCCAGCCTTGTTTATAAGTATAAACAAGTACTAAATGCCTGCACAGTAACCAGAGTTACTGCACAGTAGTGCTGACAACCGGCTTTCTCATGATGCTGACTGCTCTGTAGCTTGTGACTACTTGTCTTAGGGGCTATGTATCATGAGCTACTGCACAGTCAGCATCTCATGTAGACACGGCTGGAGAGATACTAACCCTGGTCATTTTCAGATTCCCCTAGGTTTTGCTATTTCACAACAATGCACTGACTGTCATTCATATGGAAGCAAATTATCAATACTTAAACTCATAGCAAGAGAAAAGTGTTTAAGTAAGGCCTTTAATAAATCAAACAATGTTTATTTATTTGATTCTGCAAATGAGAGAAACATTTCTTTTTTATTGGTAAACAGCTGCAGGCATGTTTTCTTCATGCTTCAGAAAAAATACACCCTGATGGAAATTTATCCTTTTTTTTTTTATCAACAGAAAAAAAGACTGATTTCTGCTATATGCACTTTCTAGCTTAGTTATCAATTTGAGTTTTATAACTTTGGGTCCTTATAAAAACAAAGATGTGACTCTTTCCCCCATCCGTTTAGCATAAATGTACTGCTCAGGAAAGAAGCCATAACTCAGGACTTTGGTCTTAGTTCTAAGGAATAAAGGTAGCCTGTAAACCAACTGAAGACATCATCTGTTGGGTTTTGAAAACTGACAGGGTTTTTACCCAGTATGCCTGCCTCCATAGAATATTTAATCTAATGAGTTTACTCTTAAAATACCCCCGTTGATTTTGCACTTAGTTTGACTTTATGGTAACTACGGCAGATTTATCAAGTACTAAGGGCCAAATGTGAAAAAAAAAGAGTTTAGGTGTTCAAAGCAGGATTCAAGGCTATTTTTAGCTATCAAAGTCTAAAGCTGTCATCTATAAAAGCTCTGCTCAATAGCCATCTATTCCTGCAAGCACTTAAATTCATTATGTACCTCTCTGATCAGCTTGAATAAGATCCTATAGTTGCATTTCCAGGCATGCCCAACACTGGCCCCATCCTGAGCAGCTGGAAGTCCATTTCCTTTTTAAATCATAACTGCTCTCTTTATAAAAGATCACCACTGGAAGTGGTGGAGGTATCTGTATTATTTTATGATATCTTAGTAGTCACAACTCTCACTAGAAAATGGGAGGCTGTTTTTAGGCTCTCCTCAGCCAGAGGGCCTTCAGCACATATCTTCCATTTTCTAGACTTCCCTCACCATCAGCCTGGAGGCTTTGGTCAATGGTGTATGTGGGTATGTACAGAAGGGATGTGGATAAATTGGAGAGAGTCCAGCAATGGAACAGGCAATGGAAATGGTCAGAGGGCTGGGGCACATGACTTCTGAGGAGAAGCGGAGGGAACCGGGCTTTTTTAACCTGCAGAAGAAAAGACTGAAGTGGGATGTGATAACAGACTAACTACCAGAAGGGTACTTACAGTGAGGATGGAGCTAGACTGTTCTCAGTGGTTACAGACAACAGAACAAGGAGTAATGGTCTCAAGTTGCAGCAATGGAGATTTAGGTTGGATATTAGGAAAAATTTGCTCACTTGGAGGGGGGTGGAACATTGGAGTGGGTTACCTAGAGAGGTGGTGGAAACTCCATCACTGGAGGTTTTTAAGGTCCAGCTCAACAAAGCCCTGACTGGGATGATCTAGTAGGGCCTGGCCCTGCTTTGAGCAGGAGATTGGACTAGATGACCTCCTGAGGTCCTTCCCAGCCCTAATTTTCTAAGATTATATGAAGGAAGAGCAAATGGATTTTCGAAGCTGAAGTCAGGCTACATTAACTTAACACTCCAAAGAAGAAAGAAGCATTTCAAAGAGCCTGCCTTCCTACCTTTAAGTTTGTTCACAGCTCTGAGGGCAGTGCGGTCATTCTGGACTCTACCACACTACTCAAAATTATAATAGCAAAGACAGAAAAAAATCCAACAGATTTCATTTTGTAAATGAATAGAAAATGGAAATCTGTCCTAGCATCCATAAATCTTACTCCATGCAATGTATGCACTGGTGCATACATTACAACTCTAGACTTAATTATTGCAATGCATACCTAAGAATAAACACATGTACACCAGAATGTCTCTTTCTTGTAGGCAGTACAACAATCTATGTATTTAGTAGCAGTCTGCCTAGCTCGTGGTCGTGGGGCTTTGGCATTTGGCTGTGGGTTGCTTTGGCTGCAGGCACTCTCCCATGCCACAGCAGGGTCAAATGCCAGCTCTGGGTGCTTCTCCCATCCTACCACAGAGACAAGTGGTGGTGATGGCCAGGCCCTAGCCCACGTATCTGCCTCTGACCCAGGGTGAGTCATTCTGCCCCCATGCTTTAGTTTATTCACATTTAGGCACTAACAAAACAAACAATAAGCTAATTAACTATGTCCTCTGTACATTGTGAAGGAACATAAAGGTCTGTTTTTTTCCATTTTTAAATCCTTAGATGGTACTCGGATCACACATTGATAAAAACCATATAATACATACCAAAAGAGGAGGAATATGTACAAATATTAATAACCAGAGATACTCATTTGCTTTACTTTTTGACACCTCAGCATAATTAAATTTAAACTGTACCTAATAAGCTGGAAACTGACCACAGTTTCTTTCTGAAAGAAGTCATCCCAAGCAATTGTCAGCTTTTCCTGGTAGTCTCCAGAAAGATGCACACAGAATGACTATCATTTTCCAATGTAAAGATGGTCAGAACTTTAGTCAAATAGTATGATTGTTTTTTTCCCCCCCACAAATGACATTTACTATAATCATTTGGGCTCCAAGGAAGCCAGAAACAGTTCCTAACTTTTCAAGCTTTTAAAGAGGAAAAAAAAGAAATTAAAATTCTTTGAGGCTGTGTGGTTCCCACAACTCGTCAAACAAAATATGCAGACCTACTCTATGTCATTGGAGAGTGGGCTGACATCATTACAAATTCAAGCTCTATTCTTAATTGTTTCTAGGCAGAACTTATAAACGGCCTCAAAAGAGAGTGCTTTGATTAGCAGAGTCCTTTTAGCCCTTAGCCACATAGGACCATTAATTCATCACTGCATAGCCTTATTTAACCACTTTGCTCCAAATTTCAATTATATTAGAAATGTTAATGAATTTATTTTACCTAAAATTCTATCAGGAAAATTAAAATACATGTTTTATTTCTAACACTTGTAACACTTATATTTTTGCTCATCTCAAATTAAATTTTTGTCTGAGTATCACCACAATAGTTACTGAGTTATAGCAGTCATGCTTTCAGCAATTTCAGCCTGTCTTTGGTTCTACTTGCTGCAAATTTCATCAACTTTTTGTGGGAAGTTTTAACATAACAGGCCTTCCACACTGGTTTCTGTTGGTTCCCTTTGAAGCACTCTTAATTGTACAATTAAATTGAGATATCAATAACAAAGACATGCAAAGGGTTTGATTTCAATTTTCATCAATGGATCTGTTTTTAGGACCAAATCTCCTCTTATGAATAAGGCTGTGGGAAGAAAAGATACAAAAATCTCTGACATTGATCTCACAATGTTTTGTAAGATCAAGACTAGTTATCGCTAGATATCTATCCATGGAGAAATCGGGGTTATTACTTTTGATCTACTGCTTCCACCAACCCAGCATCACAGTGTGTATTCAGCCAGTGGCTAAGTCCACTGAAGCCGGACAGTAGCAGCCTTGGAATGGTTTAACTGTAAATTCGAATCCATTGAGTTTCACAAGACAAAGCTGTCAAATGTGGTTGTGCACTGCTCCCACACTTTTTCAGATCAAAGAAATAGATTAGAACTACTATCTCATGGAAATTTAAGGAGAAGATTTTGCACAAAGACAGGAGGCAAAAAGCTACATGTAGGCAACTGCACAGTTAGTTCTGCCCATGTCAGATTAATGCCTGAGGATTTAAAGGTCAAATTGAAAAAAAAAGGTTTAGGCAGCTAAAATGAAATTTAGACTGGACTAAATATGCTTAGTCACAAAGTCTGGCCACTACTTGGAGAGGTGACCATTTGGAATCCCAGATGCCATAGATATAAACCAAGCAGTTGTGGTTAAATGACATAGAAAATGATGATATTCACTTCATTCGGCTTCATTATCATGACTGACCTGACAGGAATAGAAGGAAGGAAAAAGGTTGCGTTCTAGAAAACCTTGTCTTTGCTGGCACCCAACCTTGGAGCCTCCTAAACCTCCATAGGTACTTTCCTTTATCCCTTTCTCCTTCCCTCCCTCCCTTCCACTTGAAATAATAAAGGTGCCTCTGTTTCTGTTAATCTTGAGAGATCAGAGTAGCTTTATATGCATTTCAGGCATAAGCTTGACTGAGGTACACAAACTAGGCATCCCTGTAAGTCCATAGGTGTTCTCGAAAAGGACCTAAATGCTAACAAGACTAACTCTATATAAAATACTGGGTAGCCAATGATTTCTTTTAAAACAGACTGTGGGAAGAGAAACCTCCTTTTTATGTAATACAGCCTGCTGGCTTGGATACTCGTACTAGTGGGAGACCTTTGTTACAGCTCCAACTCCAAAGCCTTTTATTCTTTTTACATGAAACAATCACTGGATAAAGTATAGAAATAGTTTTTGGGAGCAAAACCTTGGTCTCCTACTCCCAAATTATCTCTCAACTACTAGGCTACATCATCATGTTCCATCTTGTTCTGGGCATACCTGTCAGGTGAAGTGGCCCTGGAATTAATTTTCAGTGAAATTTAAGCTATAATAGCAATGTTTGTTGTGCTTTTTCAGCATGCTGAAAGGCACCTTGTTTAACTAATGTTGTAAAAAGAGTTAATTTAATTTCTCAAAAGGTATATATTATAAATTCAACTATTACTTCATTGTTTATTTTTGCATATTCTTAGGCTAGTGTAAAACATATTTTTAAAAATCTGTGGCTCTTTGGGGATTATGAGAATGATAAACAGACAGTGTTTGTAGTTGATTTGACCTTGAGGAAAAACATGAATATTATATACAGTGGGCTAACTTTCATGAAACAATCAGTATCATATTGGATATGTTTCTTAGACAAAAATGTGTCTTTCACAGCTGAAAAATAGCGCTAAGCTGATTATTTTAACGACCATTGCCATACAAGTTTCAAACAAAATTAATTTTAGAAAAGGCTCAGTAAGCAGTACTTTTCAGCCACCTTCATATTTAAAAAATAAACCTTTTGAAAAGTCTCTAAGCTACATTCTGTTCTTTGTGCACTTATAACTCCCACTGACTTCAAAAGGAGTCCTCAATTTGCAGTCTACTGTATCAGTCTCTAAACATGCAACTACATTGACAGTGAATATCTAAACCCCAATAGGATTCTAGCTGAAGAAGAAAAGTTGAACATCCCAAGACAACTTGCTGCTGTGTTGTGAAGACACTCACATGAGAAAATAAACACAAAGAATTGGCAATCAGCAGAACAGTCAACTAACAAATCTGTGTACCACTACAAATGAAAAAGTACTGGAGATAGGGAGATTGGCATAGCATGAAAATGACAACATAAAAGCAGCTTGTTATCACAGTAGGCTCTATAAAATGCTACACCTGATCATTATTGCCTATTCCAATTAGTCATGAATCCATCAATAGTAGGGGTAGAATTAACTTTCTTTCCTTTGAGGTTGAAAAGATTTTTACAGCATTTATTCAATCACTCCCAAATTAACCGATGAGGAGCAGTTTAATGACATGCCAGCTCTTTTGTACCCGTGATAATGTGTTTTGTCCTTTTTGATAACGTCAGGTATCTATCATTATAAAGAGAAGAGGCAGTGCAATTTCTTTAGAGGAAATTCTGAATTAACTCTTGGGTTACTTTACAGGTTATTCACAGAAGTGGAGAATAAAACCAGTGTTGGATCCATTGTAAACTGTGGTCACATACATAAATTTGTATGCTGTAACAAGAGGATTAGCAATGGAAGATGCTCACCTTAAACTCATCCTTTGTCTGGTTAAATAATGCATATATAAACACCTCTATTTTAAGTTTCTTTAACTCCATAACTCTGATTATAAATGCTCTACAAAGTGTTGCTAACAAGTATCAAATAATAATGTATCACACTGATATAACTCCTTTTATCTGACAATCAAAAAGTGATTTGAGAATGTTAATGAATTCTCAGCACACCCTCATATGGTATTGTCTTAACCATTTTACAACACTGACACATTGGCAGACTAAAACAATTCAAATAATCATTGCAGAACTATATCAGAGGGTTCAAAGTAGATTATGATGCAGAATCTAGGACATACATATATAAGACTTGTACTACCTTGTACAGTAATCTGTCATTCTTATTCTGTAATTTTCCTTTCCAGCATAGATTTGTGAATAAGAACAACAATGCTTTTAACTCTAGTAACCAAATCATACAAATGAAACTACTCATTACATTATTTATTTGTATAGCTTTATCTATGATCATCTATAAGTACTGCATTGTGCAATACTGTCAGCTGATGAATTTTGGCTGGTTTCTGCAGAAATATCTAGGACATAGCTCAAGAGATTTTTATCTAGTCAATGTACTAAATGATGAGGGACTGTTTGGATTTCGGTTTATGGAACAGAAGAAAAGTCAAAAACTTGAAAGACAGGACCAAAATCTTTAGCAATTAATCTTTCCAAATGTAAAATAAAACAATATAATAAAATATATTAGATTGTCCCACTTTTCATATTCAAGGCTAATTTACTTACTCATATAATTATATACCATAATCAATGGTTTACCCATCACCTACATTTTCTGCTATATTTTCATGACTACATGGATACAGGCTAAACTGACAGATCTACTGAGGAAGAGTAAGCAACTGACACATCTACAGTCCTTATTCAGCTTCAGTCTTGTAGAAACTGTCGCTAAAGAGATTCAAGATGTCTAAATCTCGGTTAAGTCTTAGTGGGTGCGTCTACATGTGAAAGTAATATGAATGAATAAACTCCAGCACATATCACACTGAAGTTTATTGCTCCCAGGCACAGTGTCTTCAGGTGCCTGCTGGGTCAGAGCAGCCTGGCAGGCAGGGGCCCCAGGGGATTAGCCTGCTAGTCCAGGCCTGCTCTGACCTGGCTCAAAGTACTGTGAAAGGGCTGGCTGGGGCATGAGGATACTCTAGTGCAGGTCTAGCAGGCAGGCAGCTCCCACACTGAAGCATCCTCATGTCCCCATAAGGGTTGCCAATCCTCCAGGATTTCTCTTGAGTCTCCAGGAATTAGATATAAATCTCCAGGAGACTGCTGAGAGTCACCCAGGAGATCATTTATACAACATTCATTAAAATAAATATTAAATGTGGAATCTGCAATGTGCAATAGTCCAGTGGATTTTTAAAATGTCATAGTAATGTACATTTGCCTTTCTGATGTAATGCCATTTTGTAATGTGATGAACCTTAATTCAAACAGAATTGGCAAACCTGGCCTCAGCAAGCCCTGTCATGTCTACACATGCGTTGCTGTGTGCTAAAGAACACAGCAGGATAGTATTTCTATTTACACATACTAACCTAAAACACAGTTAATTAGTTTCCTGTGGCCTAATAGGACTAGACATGTAGACACTGAGACTTTACTGTGGAGTTAATAAGTCAGCTCTGCATAAAGCCTTGTGTAGATATGCCCAACTTCATGGATTATTTTGGTCTACCTATGCTTCCAAAGCTGACTTCCTTATTGGATCAAAGTCAAAGGCAACATTAAGGGAAATGTTCTGATTTTCAAGCTGAAAAATCAGCCAAAGGGAAACACAATGCTTTTGACACTATTTCATTTTTTAAAAATACAAAAATTTTGATAACATTGCACTTGATTTTATTTTAACATGTTCATTGTTCTCTTTAAAACAAATTTCTTTCCAAATGTATTTTTATATAAATATAAAAGTATAAGAGTGAAATTGAAAGAGAATAATTTTATTTTATTGGTGAGGAAGGGGATTTGCGGTTGATATAAAACTTTTTTTCATTAACTAAAATATGTAAAAGTTCTTTAATGTTTTACAAATTATGAAATTTCAGAATTCCATGAAAATTCTTCAATTCTTTATTACCTTCTTTATTACTTACTTTCTTTCCTACCCTGTGTCTTTTAGAGTCCTACTATTTTATTTTAAAAAAAATTCTGCTTCTGCAAATAATGTATAATTTCACAATGGTTTTCTTTAGGTCTCTACCCCTCCCACTATCTGCAGATTCTCTTTCTCTGCTTCTCTTTTTTCTTTCCTCACTTTCTCTGCTTGTACTGTTCTTTCTCTTTCCTAAACCTTTACCTTTTCTCCCTAATTAGGGTGGTCAGTGATGTATCCCCAGAATACAGGACATCCCCTTATTGGGGGTGGCCCCACCAGCCCCCTCAGGAAATCAGCGGTGAAAGTTGGGACTACCAGGCACCTTGGCTAAACAGTAGCAAGAGGCAAGGCCATCACAAAAGGCCACCTCTCTCCTTTACTTCCCTCCCTGCCTGGCTCATAACTGTGATCATCTTGGTTTTGCACTGACATACCTCTAGGTATAGCCAATAGTATCATGAGAATAAATGGCTGACTTATATTTCCACCAATAAACTAAAAACCAGGCCTTTTGCAGTCTGTTGCTCATTTAGAAATGGACAGAAACATTACCACACCCTATTTATAGGAATATGCTGCTAAAAGAAAGGGCTAAAAGAAAGGGCTTAAAAACAGGATGGTCCAGTATAAATAAGGACCAATGGTCACCTTATCCGTACTTTATTTTTTTCTGTGTCTGCTGTCTCACCCTTGGCTACATTAATTCATATTAACTCATGAATTCTTAAATCATGCTTTTTCCTGTGTGTGCATGAAAAAGTTCCAGACCACAGAACATGCCCTGAAAATAAGCACAATCTCAGCAAAGAGGAAACATATCCTAGAAGTTTAGACACCAGTTTGGGTTTTAGGACAGATTGGTAAAGGTTCTACTCTACTTGTAGGATCTTTAACAAGTCACAAGCCACTTGAGGCCTCTGTTCCCCATATGTACAATGGGATCACTACTAGTTTCACATGTGTTCTATTAATAAATAGACCAAGAACTGTGAGATGTTAGATACTGTCATAATAGGGGCCACATATGGTGTTTTGCCTAAAAGAGATAGATGGTACAAGTATGAGTACTGTATCAAATTGTGTGTTCTATACAGTGGCTTTGCAAACTCCTTTAGTTGCAGCAGCTATTTTGTAGGATTAGGAATCATTAAATAGTACTGTTTTGTCATTGCTACGTTCAGTATTAATAAAGGTATATATGTGCACGCATACCCAAGATGCTTTACTCAAGATTAGAGCACATTACTGCTCAGTAAACATCACCATCTACACATGCAGACTGCACAGTAAATTGGTCTAATCATTAGTAAATTTGTTACCTGTAAATACAAGTAGTAAATTTACTTGTGATTACTTATTGCACCATATGGCATGTGTAGATGGCTGAGAAGGAGCAATTTTGCTCCTGGTCAGCCAGGCAGCAAGGGCTGAGCTGATTGTAAAGTAGGGGTTGGAGATATTGTTCCCAGCCTCTACTCCACAATCACATTGGGGGCTGGGAATGCCCAGCTCCCTGATCACAGAGCTGGGCACAGAACATGCTCCCAGCTTGTTCCCTGTCCACCTCTGCAATCATGAAGCTGGGATAAAAACAGGATTCTCAGCCCCCGCGCTTGCAGATCGGGGCTGCTTACTGTTCTATTTAGCAGCAAGTCCCAGTCCCGTGTCCCAATTGGGTGATCAAGGCCTGGGGCTTGAAATGAGCTTCATGGGAAGGACAGGTCCCAGGCCTCTGCCCCGATCTGCCAGTGGAACAGCTAGCAGCAGGATTCCCTGCCCAGCTGGAGGGCTCATTTCTAGCTGCTCCACTGGCAGATTGGGGCAGGGGGCTGGGACCTGCCCCTCCCCTGAAACTCATTCCAACCCTCTAGGCACCTATTGGAGAGCCAGGGCCAGGAACTCCCTTCTTCCAGGGCAGGGGGACATTATCCCTGCCTGGGCTTTAGTGGCGAAGCCTGCCCTGGCAGCAGGCAGCCTCACATGAGCAATCTCCCATCCTCCACCAGGACACAGCTGTCTCCTGGCCCCATGCTCCCTGCCACCCCCTGGGATAGCACCAGTGAGAACTTAAAGGGGTGGCTGCAGGAAACCAGTGCAGGTCAGAAGGGGTGGGAGCAGACTGCTGCCAGGAACAACAAAGCTTCTCCAGCATCTCTGCATGTGTAGGTGCCTGCCCAGGGTGAGTTTACTCTGAAGTAATTTATTCTAGAGTAAACCCACACCACGGCATGTGCACATATAAACATACCCTATGTATAGGAATATATTGCTAAAAGAGATCTCTTGGACCAGACCCCTGCATTTTCAGATTACCATTTGGAATATTAGTCATTACTATATGGCAGCATTTAAGAGATTTTTCTTCTTTTGACTCCAAGTTAGTGTTTTATCCTGAAACTGGGATATGCAAAAGGAACTCTCAGAGGATTTACCTTTATGGTGTATGTGTTGCCTGTAAAAAACAGGCTGCTGTATATGCAACTAGTATGGTTTCATTATTACTATTACTCCCCATAGCTTTCAGTTTTGTCTATTTGTTGCATCTCAGATTTGTTATCTCCTTGAATGGGCACTATTTTTCCATACAGTGTCTATAACAGTGGGCTCCTTATCTATAATTTGCACCTCAAGATACTACTGCAATAAGAAATACTACTATATTACAACCAAAATACAAAGTGTTTCCTTAAACACAAAACACTTTTGATCATTCGTTTTTAGAAAAAAAAATATTGTAGAACTCTAACACATCTTCAAACTTGTGTACAAATACTGAAAGAAGTGATGATATGTTAGGAAAGATTTAAAAATATTGAAAATGAAAGAAAGATTTGAGGCATTAATGATACAAGGTCTACTACATTTTGTGTGTAAGTTTGTGGGAGATGCGCATGCCCCATGTGTTGTACATGAAACTGACGCTCTTAAGCTCTTTTCAGAAATTCTTGTTTACTGTAGCTGAAGCCACTCATTTTGAACATTGAAATTACTGGGTCCTGTATGATTTAACAAAACATTCTTTTACTGCAATACAATAAGTACTTAGAAAGTGAAGTCATAAAACTGTATGAGTGACTATCTGCATATTTAGGCACTACACAAATTACTACACTAATAATAAGTCCAAGGGTTTGTGTAAGTCTTCAAAAGACTAAAGCTTAAGATCTAATTTGGAATCAAAGTAATTTTCATATTTGTGTTCACCCATTTGTACAAAATTATTCCGAATAAGAGGCTTTCGAGCTCAATGATATATAATAGATCTTACATTTGTAACCAGTTACTCTACTTTCTGAAATGAAAAATCATTACATCTATGTAAAAGACACAAGCATTTCTTTGAAGTAGAATTTGGCATGGAGAACTGAGACTAGGACTATGTAAAATAGCAAGATAATTTTCAATAAGGTTTTACTAAAAAACATGCCATCTAGATTACAGAAACACAACACTGATTCATATTTTTTCACATTCAGCCTTGATCCAACATTTTATTTATCCTTTCTTTGAACTTAGACAGGTTATACAAAGTCAGAAAATGCATCATTCCTTTGATTTACTGCAACCTCAATGTCTACTCTATTTCAGCCTTTGAAACAGTATGTCACACAAAATTAAAGCCAATTTGACTTCATTCTGATTAAATTAAATCATGAACAAAAGTAAATAGATGAGAACAAAACTAAATAATTTACTGATCAAAAAAGGATCACATGTATTTTCCCAGTGGATACACGTACTGTTAGAATCAAACATAATCCTTTTAATAAGATACTGTTTATGGTGTTAGGCTGCAGTAAGTTGCCTTTCTTTCTGGAAAAGAAAACACTTTGACAAATGTGCAAATATTTGCAAACATATGATATGTTATTCCTTACATATTTTAAGGCCCTATCCTGCTCAAACATAAGTTAAGTGGCAAATCTGGCACTTAGAATTTAGCTCCAATGCATTCTTTGTGTTGTAAAAACAGAAGAAACTGTCATTTTTACGGGAGTCATATATAAGTTATGACATTATGGTAAAAATGGCACGTATCTTGTTCAGAACACACCTTTCAGTTTTTCTGCTATCAAAGCTACTGGGCAAATAACAAGGTTGTTTTCTTTGTGTAGACAGTCTTATGAGTCATTGGTAGACCAGGTTAGAGATTACTTAGAGAAGCTAGATGTTTTCAAGTCAGCAGGGACAGATGGGAAGAACCCAAGGGTGCTAATGGAATGAACTGGGGTAATTTTGGCTTTTTGTTGTTGTTGTTGAGAGCTAGTGGAGGTCAGGTAAGGTCCTGCATGGCTGGACTAGAGCTCATCATTTAACATGACAAAACTCCACAAGAGCAAAACATAAAAGAACTTGCTTATCTATGTTCAATATAATAATGTATTTACTCAAATATAAGATGACTTTGAATTTAAGACAATCCCCAAATAATTAGATTCTATACATATTAAATGGAGGGGAAAACCTCATCTTAGAATCTAGTAAATATTGTGTGAGGGAGGAAAGGAGCCAGTGGGCTCTGAGTTACCCTGTCCCGGCGCTGTCAGGCGAGCCCGTCAGGCGCAGGCCCAACACGCCAGGCAGAAACTCACCTCTTTCAGGTCCCCGGAAGAAAGAAGGTCCAGAACGGATGGTGGTGGCATAAAGGAAGCACCAGAGCCGGACGAAGGGGCAGCGGGACTGGAAGGAGCGTGTGGAGGAGCCGCCGCCGGAGAAAACTCCCCAAAGTGGATGCGAGCCACCCGCGGGGACTGCAGGACTTTCTGGGGTAAGGATCAACTCCAGTGGAGCTTGGGAATTCGAGCATCCGGTACAGGGAGGCCGAGGACGACCTGAAGCAGCTGGGAGCGGCCGGGCCAGGTACCATATATTCCCGAGTAGAGGAGCAAGCCCAACTGGGGAATCGGCCATCCTGGCAGGGAGGGGCTGAACGAACTCAGGGAGCCCGAGAGAGGGCTGAGGCACTCTTGGGGAAGTGGGAAGAGGGTCCCAACCCCGAGGCATACCGGAGAAGAGAGGGGAATGGCTGCTGAAGATTGAAGCAGCCCACCGAACCCATGGAACTCCTGGCTGTAATCTTTTGTGTTGATCCTTTGTTTCCTTCTGTAAACGGATGGGACCGACATCCTGATTGCGTGACCTGCCCAGATAGGCAGTAATGTCCCGGTGGAACAGGTGAGGGTGTAGGGGAGGAGAAGCCCTCAGCGACGCGGGACCCTGCGCCCGCAGTGAGTCTCGGTCCTGGACTGACACATGCCGGACAATTGAAACTGAACCAGAGTCATCAAAGTCGTGGCAGGAGAGTTGGAGGCATGCAAGAGTCCCGAAGCGGCCCACTACCGGTGGGAGGCGGTCTCCAGATGGGGGAGAGGTGTCAGAGACATGCAGTGATGCACGCTGCCCCCCCGACATATAGTAATATTATTAAAAATATCAGCTTTGCCAAAATAGTCACTGAAAAAGAATAATTGTATTTTTAATTCATTACCTGTCCCTCCCCAACAAACTCAATGTTGTCCCACAAAAAGGTATGCTGAGTGGACAGTGCATTCAGTTCCTTAATAGTATGGAGTTCTTTATCTGGGTGATCCTAGGACACAGGAACGTGAACCTTAATACCCCCCCAATAAAAATGCCCCCCCCTCCAAAAAAAATTTGCTCTGCCTGGTAATCATAAACTGAAGAATTAAGGTCACTGCAATGGGAGTCAGGAGATCTAATTTCCACTTCTGATCTGTGGGCACAGGAGATCAGACTGCTGTTTCCTGTCTCTATTAAGGGAGTGTACTGCTTACTCTGATTTGTAAAGTTCTCTGAAATTTACAGATGAAAAGTCCATTCAAAAGTTAGGTTGAGTCCATTCAAGAGTTATTTTTAATAGTGCTTCTCTTTCACTGGAAGCAGTTCAATAAGGATGAATGCAGAGTGCTTCATCTGAGAAGTAACCAGTGACATGAATATAGGTTAGGAGAAGATGTCATAGCCATCATAATGGCTGAAAGGGACCTCAGAGTTATGACTGATCACAGGATGAACATGAGCCGCCAGTGCGACACTGTAGTCAATAATGCTAATAGCATACTGGGGTGCATTAGCTGATACTTCCTGTCTACTCAGTATTAGTGAAACCCCAAATGGAGTACTGTGTCCAGTTCTGGGTATCTGCACTTCAAAAAAGATATAGAGAATCCTGAAAGAATCCAGGGAAGGGCCACAAGACTGATTAAGGGTCTGGAGAATAAACCTCATGAAGAAAAACTAAGGGATCTTGGACTCTTCAGTCTGAGGAAGAGAAGACTGAAGGAGGACTTGGTGATTATCTGTAAGTATGTAAGGGTTGAATATTGGGAGCTGGGAGAAAAACTGTTCACCAGGGCATCCCAGGGGAGAACAAGGAACAATGGCCATAAATAGTTAGAGGATGGTTTCAGGTTGGATGTAAGGAAGAACTTCTTTACAGTAAGGGTGATCAGAATCTGGAACAGATTTCCCAAGGAGGTGGTGCAGTCTGAGAAATGGGCAGAGGGATTTTGTCCAATGCTCTCTCCACGCCATCTTTAGAGGGAAAGAAATTAAGGAGACTGCTGCCCACCTATTCTCCAGACCCTGATCTAGGAAGTCATGTGGCATTTCTTCCCAGCATTCCCCCTAGTGACTCACAAGCACAGAGAAGCTGCTACTCTCCATAGCTTCTCTACACCAGAATCACCACAGTCTGGTGAAGGCATAGAAAGCAGAGGAGAGGAGGCAGTTGCAAACTGAACACCTGTATGCTCCCTCTACCTGAAAGATTTCTAGCAGTATAAGTTTCTCAGAAATTTCCACCACTAAAAATGAACGCTTATTTGTGGCCCTTCTGTGCTCCTATCCCAGTTTAAATTCAACTTTTTTTTCTCATTGGTGACAATAATTAAGTACAGCATTCTAAATAAGGCCTTATTAGTGCCCTCCACAATGGGGTAGCATTATTATTTTCCTGTTTCGACTGTAAATTCTTTGCTCAATGCTTATTAGCACCTGGAGGGGGAGCAGGGGGTTCTTGAATCACCACAACCACCATTGCTGCTGTAACCAATAACAGGTAGGGCAAAGAAGTGTTAATCATTTCAGCTTTACTTCTTAACCTGAATATAAGCTGATTTTGTGTGACCAGAAACCCATATTCTGGGTGTGTCTACATGAGACACTTTAGTGCATGGTGGACTGTTCTAATGCATATTAGCAGGTCATGGCAAAAATCATGCTAATACACAGTAAATTCAATATACTTTATCCAGTAACCTCATATTAAAGGTACTAAACTTAATGCACAGAGACAAAGGCACAGTAATGAATGTGTAGACACACCCTTTTTGGTTAATTAGCTCTGTACCTATAGAGCTGTGACATGCGCTTAGTAGAATCCATAGAAAATATATAATTTCCTGAGCCAACATTATATTGAATTTCTATGCTTTATTCAAGCATCTTTTAATAAAGCTATCTGTTATCTAGCATCAAATATACTTTTTCCCCCTCCTAAAATGTGGCATACGTAATACAATCACATTGATGGCTGCATAAGATGCTAATTGCTGAAAGAAAATGTTATTCGCAAACAGCAGCAATACAGTTACAGAGCCTTGCATCAGTAAAAAATTTTGTAAGAAATGCTGTCCCAAATAAGATAACCACTTTAAGGAAGAAAATACAATACAGATGGCAGTCAAAAACCAAGAATTTTAACACCAATATTGAACAGAAATTGTTTATCTTTTATTCAGATTTACACCCAAGAATATTAACATGATGGATTCTTAACACTGTCTTGCAAAACACTTATTATTAATGTATTAGTAGCATATTTGAGATCAGCCACATCAAACAAAGCCATTCATCTGAAGTTAGAATAAAAAGTTATTTAAAAGTATCTGAGCTGAACACAAAGAACTTGGATTCTGATCTCATTTACATCTGGGCAACTTATGAATTATACTACTGTAGGCAATGACATTTCCAGCACAGAATTCATTTTAAGATGATCAGGATCTGCCATTAGAATTCAGTCCAAGAAAAGAATCAAACACTGAAGACCTGTCATAACGTTTCAAATCCACTAATATCTGAATTGGATATTACCCTTGTACCTCTGATCTCCTTCAGCAATGAAGACAGAAAAAAATTGAACAAATTACACACTGTCAGGATTATTGATTACTTCTGTGTGCATTTATTCTAATACAACCAAACAGAACAGTTTCCTTATGCTGTAAATGTAAGCAATGACACCAGTGGCAAAAGAAAACTGCTCCTCTTTGCTCCTTCCCTAGGCTACCACTTGTCTATAAGTTTGTTAACCTTTACCAGCACCCACCCTCCATTACAATTCAGGTTTCTTTTGCTTTGTGTGGTTCTGGTTGTTTTTGTCTGTTTGCTTTGCTTTGCTTCACTTTGTTTTTTGGAAAGGGACTAAGCAAAAGTGTGTTGATGACGATAATGATGATGAACTTAGTAAGATAACTTCATAAGAGATAAGGTCCTCAGATCTAAAACTATTTAAGCACATACTTAACTGCTTTCTATGGCATTAAAAACACTTCATTACCATTTGAACTGAGAAGCTTCCTTGGGCTGGAGTCCAAGTGAAAACTGCAATTGTGAAGGGAAAGAATTTGTGACAATTAGTTTAAAGCTTTGGTCTTGGTTAATTGTTGTTAACCCCTATTTCAGCTCAACAGCTAATTTGCATTTTATGATATAGGGCATTTTTGTTAGATTCATTCAATGACTCTTTCTCCTAAAGTGAGATGTGAATTGTCACAATAAATAGACTCCAAGTTTCTCAACAAATCTTTCAGGAAAACTAGGAAAGCTCCACTGCCATATTTTATATCCCTTTGAACCAACTGTGTGTTAACCACTGTTTTAACATACATGGAGTTTTGCACAATAATACCAAATAAAGACATCTACAGCTGTCAAAATTATTAATATTTTTCCCCATTATAAGACAGTGATGTCTAAGATATAATCAGTTTTCCCCTACACATGAAACAAAAAGCTACATAGTTAAATGCCATTATATGGAAAATATATGAAAATACTAATAGGCTAGCATTCACCACTGCATGGGGTTTAGGGGCAGGGACAGGGAAAATGAATCTCAAAGAGTTTCCTATTAATTATTTACCCTGCTGGGTCTGATCAGATTGACCAGTTTCTTTAATGGCTTGCTTTCTGCCCTTGCATTTCATTTTTAGTTACACTATTTTTTCTTAAACTTTTGCAACACAAGTCTGTAACAGTTGTTTGATACAGTAATTTATGTACCAGAATTATTTTCTCCTCTATTTTTTTTAATCCCTGACCTAAATTCTGAAAACAATTTGGAAATATTGGGATGGACTTTATGCTCTGGTTTACACTTTTTCCCTTTTACAAGTTAAAGTAAAAAGAAGTAAAGAAACACGTAAGTACAACCCTCATGTTCTGACCCTAGTTTAAAAAGTTTCGAGTCACAGCCTAAATATGGATAGATCTTTCTATCAGAATCTTTCTCATTTGGGTTTTCTTCTCAAAACTGATTTTTGGGTTACTCATGAAAGGTTTAAACATGTTCTTCAGTCAGAAACTCACACTGGGAACAATACAGCAAAAGTGCCTCACTGAGCCATAACACTTGAGTTTCCCTGAGTCAGTGGACAAGATGTCCATTTTTCTATCTTTATTTGTACAGCATCTGGTCCACAACTGCCAATTACCTCTGCCATTGGTTTAGTTAAAGTGCAGACAGGACAAGGGTAGAAGGGGGTGGTCTAGTATTCAGAACAGCAAAGGGACTAAGGCTATAGCCAGTTGAATTAAGTGACAAGTGAGAAGGCTTTTTGCGTCCTCCCTGAATTCAAACACCTGCAGGGTTCAGAAACCAACTTGACCAAACTTTTATTTTTTTTCCTTTTTTAGTGTAATTCCACAGAATAAAAGGCTTTTAGAGAGTTTGCTCTGAATTGCTTTTTTTGCTGTTTCTCAAAACTCAGCTAACTGTAGATCACCTTGTACCTTTCTTTTAAATAACTGATGTAGGACAATGTTGGAAACAGGATATAAACTAATGATTCAGTAAGGTAATTCCTATGTTCCCATTTAAGAGCAAAGGTTTCATTATGTGAAAGTTATTTCTTTCTCTCATACCTTTGACTGTGAAAATCTATTCTGGGAAGGACAATATTTAATTCTGAAGTGCCCTGGAATTCCTGTTGGCTCTATTTAAATTGTATTCTGTCAAAAAGGTCACAGTTGTTTATCCTTCCTTTTTGTTTTCTGATGAGTGCAAACATGAGAAATGAAGGTCTTGCCATATTTCTTTGTGTGACTTGTGAATAGAAGAGTTGCTGAAGATTCTTTCATGCATTAATGTGAAACTAGAACAATTAGAGCCCCACATGTACTACATTTCTGACAGAAATGTCTCATTCCCCTGCAGAAAAAACGTTCCAATTGAAATATCTGGAGGTTGGGATTGGATGCCTAATTTACTCTGACAGAGTTGTTGATTTATCTGAAAACGAATTCTATCGAACCTTCAGACTTTTCTCCTTAATTACCTTTTAGCAAACAGGCTCAACAAGATCCCATGAATACTAAAAGCTTTAAAGATATTCTATAGAGAGCTTCTCAAAGAACAATAATAAATTACTTTCCCAAAACCCAGGGAGGTGAAAATATCCATGAGAGTCACATAGATAGATAGGTAGAATGAAATGAAAGAGTAACTCTTCCTCTTACTTTCACTCTTTAGGTTAGGTAAGAGGACAATTGAAACTAAAAGGCTTCCTGGCACTACAATATTTAGGTACAGTTTCAATGGGATCATTCACATACTTGAAGTTAAACATACTCTTTGTTATAGTAGACCACAAATAACATCTAGCAGGACTGAAACTTAGGTAAAGGCTCACTTTCCTTCTGAATTCACTTAATACGTTACACTTTGTATCAAGGATAAAATTACAGATATCTTATAAAGAACAGATACATTCTGGTTCAAGGCATATCAGCCAAAGGTATTCTACATGGTTATGTACCATTCACCTGGGCTCTAATGATTAGCCATTACTTAAAATATTATGGATCCTTTAGCATCAATGATATATTCCACTAATGTAAAGTGTGACTCATTTACATTTAATAAAGAGAGGTCAAGTTCTGAAGTCAATGGGAGAGTTTTCTGAATAATGAAACCAAGATTGTAAATTCATTAGAATTTAGCAGATTTTTTTTCAGATTCTATGATGAAAATGTCCTGAAGAGGCCTTTTCTTTTGGTACACTGAAAATAGAATGTAGGACATAAACAGAGAGAAGTAGCAGAAGACCGTGTGGGATAGTTGTGGAGAAAAAGAGATGGCAGTAGCAGTGTGAAACTCCAAACATATCAGTAAGGGATCTAAGCAAAATAAATAAGTTGTGCATGAAGCAAGTACATGATTTAGCTAATAAAAAAAAATCCTTCCACTAGTGATAGGAGCAGTTTTCTGGCACTTAACCTATATTACGACTCTGAACATACAGTTGTATCCTGTAAGTGGGCTGACAAAACTAAAAACTAAACAGTAGCATTTGTGCAGGGTTACAAGGAAGATTTTTATTCAGCGTTTTCAAGTGTGTTTTTCTTTGCTGAGTATCATGTAGTCCCAGCTGCATGATGCATTTGTCTATATTCATATGAAGGTCTCAAATACAAGGTTGATCAAATATGATAACTATCATATGAGTCTATAATCTACCTTTGCTATCAAAAGGAATTATAGTACTAAGGTATCTGCAGAGCCAAATTATGTTGACAGATTTTTCTCTTCAATAGACTATTTATTTGTTTGATCTGAAGGCCTGTTTTAAAATAGTCCAAAAAAATTGGATTATTAGACAATCTAGTTCATTATCCATTTGATCTGTACAAATACAATATCTGACTTAAGACCTAGAAAACAGTTTACTGAACTATTGTTTAGTTGCATATAAACAAGCCTGTTTCTCTTAAGAAATGATCTTGCATTGTAATACCTTCATGACATCTCAATTTCCCCAAGGTGCCATTCATCTTCCTGAAATGCTTTCAGCTAGATCAAAGTACAAGATAAAACTGCAATTACATCAATGAAATGAACTATTCATATGGAACTAATCTTTCTATAAAAACCTTCAAAAATAAAACATCTCATTGAAAAGCCCATAAACAAAAAATATTGAATTTGTTATGAAATTTGTCAGGTTTTATGCTCTCGATACATGTAGCCTTTGCCTGTAAATACTGATTAATGTAAAAACGGTGCAAAAAAAAAAAAAAAGGAATGAAAGAAAGAGCAACAAATAAATCTTTATACATAGTACCAACTCTGGAGACCTGAAAAGTTGCTGCACTACATAATTATTTGTAAGTCCCAGGAGTGCAATTGTGATGTAGCCTCTGTGTGCAAGCTCACTGAAAGTACACATGACTCAGTGAGAAAAGATTGATCTAACTATTGATTGTTGTCTCAATTGTTTAGGCTATATGCTCTTACACATTTTATCCTTTCAACATCAAATGAAACCATTTATGGAGGGCTACAGCACAGTAAACAAAGACTTTCCACAAGTTTAATGTCATTGTTTACAACATGCTAATGAACCATATGGTAAAATACAGGAACAGAAAGAAAATATAGGAACAGAAAGAGGCACAAGAGCAGGGTTTGTGGGCAAACCCTATGTTTGAACAGGAAAGTAAGGGGATGGTGCAGGGGAGCCTCTGAGCTCTGGAGGGATGGGGGTTTCAAAATTGGAGGGTGGAGGGGTGCTGGTGTACAGGAATGTTACATAGGGACTCAAACAGCATTGTCTCCCCTCCCTAGCTGTTGCTCCTACAGCAGTAATGGGGTGTCTGTGCAGTGCACCAAGCTGCTGCTCCAAGAGCAATGCTGTATGTCTGCTTCTACTGCCAGAGTGGGGACTCAGTGGAGGTGGGGGGTGCAATTCTGGTGCCCCTACTATGTTGATGCCTGGGGCTGGTGCCCTGCTTGCACTTCTCAAGTTATGCTGTTTCATAGGAAGGTCTAAATTGTCAATGCTACAACATTTACATGACACGTTGACTTTAATCAAGACTGTTTCACAGTGCTGACATTAGTTACCAAGGACATTTCTGCTTTCATGAAAAATAAAATGTCCTCCACACTGTAGTTATATTTCACAATGAATGCTTTGTCATTTTGAAGGTTAACACCTTCACAATTGTTTTTACAATAACAGTACTCCATACAATTGCCCTAGTAAAAATGTCAGCAATTGTTTCTACTGCAAGCCCCATGAGTCAAAGTAAAACGTATGAGTCAAAGTAAAAAGTAACCCAAAACATAGCATGCAAGTAGTCAGCTCAGCTATGAAAAGTATATGTTACTTACACTCCTAGTTAGGATTAGCAAAGACTAGTAGAAGTTTTCTTATTGATAGTGGCAAAACTATTTTTGACGACTTTTCACAGAATAGTTATTCTTTCTGGAAGGACCTGATTGTTATCAACTATCATTCTTCAAATACCTGCCTGAATATCTGTATATACACAAGTACTCTGATTAAATTCAAGGTTTTTCTTATGTGTATAAAATTATTCAAATGCAAAAGAGCTTTGAAGGATTTTATTTCACTAATGCAATTTAAGATTATCAAAGAATCTCCTGCTTACGTCCAAAATTATGTAGGAACATTTCCACAAAAGAAACTATGAACAAAGTATCCTAGATTGACTCTACAAATCAAGTTCATTTCAGGGCATAATATGCTGTCAGCATTTGAGAACAGAATGAGAAACTTCAAGCACATCTATTCCCAAATTATAATAAATTGTATTATTATTATAGTTATACATTTTATGCACATTAATATGGAGTAACAGAAAGCATATATGCCAGATATGACAAAAGTTTTACATACAGTCCTTTTCTGTGCTTGGAAAGTGGTCAGATGAAATGTGTAAATTTGAAATAGTGACATATTTGCTTTTATCATACTGAGCAAATAAGTATGACATGAAATGAATTTGATTTGTAAAGAACAATTTAAGTAAATTATTCTTTCTAAATATTTATAATGAGGGAAAGATGTTCATTAAGATTTTCATCCCACTGCACAATGAAGAAGTGGTTAAGAAAGACACATTTTAGAAGTAGTAAGAAGAAGTGTGGAGTAAGTTTTAAAAGCTACTTGAATATTGCAGTACTAACCATTTCACTTCCACATTACATACCAAAAGCTTTATTATGTTTTTCTGGATATTTTCAAAAACTAAATTTATTTATACAAAGTGTCAAGTGTATACATTATGCACATAGTGAACCAGCCTCACAGGTATTGGTTGTCCTAGATAAAAGCTCTGTTGTTTTCTCTCTCCTCAATTTTCCTCTCTTCTCATTTTCTTTTAACTTTCCTAACATGCTTTTTATAACTTTCCTGGCTATGACAAAGTAATAATAGTTTGCCCCTACATGCCCTGACCTTGTCATCGACAACAAGGAGGCCAAGAAAATTGTGATCATGGATGTGACCATCCCCTTTGAGAACTGGTGCCAAGAATTCACTGATGCCGAGGCTCGCAAGCAGGATAAGTATGACACATTGACCAAGATCCTCAGGAACCACAGCTATGATGCAATGGTCAATGCACTCATCGTGGGAGTGCTCAGAGCCGGGGACCCCAGCAATGAGAGTATCATGTGTGCCTGCCACATCTCCTGCCACTACGCCAAGCTGAATTGGCACCTCATGGTGTCCCACAACATCTGTATCAATCACATCATGGGCCAGCACCAGTACAATGACCTCGCAAGAACAACCGCCATCAGACCAGACACAGAGGGGACTGTCTGAACCATGCTGTGCACCTGATGGACTCTGAGAACTACTCCTCATCCACAGACCACTCCACTCCACTGGACAAGGACCCCCCATGATAGGACTCTATAGACTGAGTAACTTCTTGTTCAACCTACCCCCTCCACGACTGCAGGCTTTTGTTATGGGTTTGTTTGTATCTATTCTCTTTCTTTCTCAGCATCACAATCCCCTCCCTCCCCTCCCCTCCCCAGCTTAGATGGCTAACATTGTAGTTATGTAACCTAGTTGCATTCCCGTCCTCACCCCCATCCCTCTTATATTAGTCCCTCGCTCAGGCACTCTGTATTTCTCTTATGGCTTTGTCATCTTTTTCTATGATCCTTAACATTTTCTAATGTATAATGCTAGAGATGCCATCCAGGGCACTGGATTTTTACTGATCAGCAGTAAAAAGCAGCAGTTCCTCTCTGTAGTGTAGCCACTGAGACATGTCTATAGTACTATTGGGAAATGTGTTTATAACATATATATGTTTACCTGTGTTACCTTACATCTTGCTAGCATGGGTAACAAGAATAAGGAAGATGTGACACCACAATCCTCAGCATGAGTTGTAATCCTATGCTTCCATATCACTACTGTTACTGTTCTTCAGCTTAGCTCAATTAGTGCTACTGTAGGTATGTCAGTATGTGCACAGAAGTGGCAGATGCAGACATAACAACTGTACAGGAATGAGGAGTATTAGCAGCATGTCCAAACTTTTGAGTCTATATTACTCTCCTCTTAGAATCCTCTTCTAGCTCTTCGTACCAATAGAGTTATAGAGAAAATTCTTCTCACCTGAAGACTCAGAGAGGACTACCTTTGTGGTAGTCACCAAGTCAGTGCATATCACCTTTGGGCTTTTACCCCACCACACTGCTCCGTTTATTTTCTTCCCACACTATTTTTGTGCTTTTTTCCTTCTATGTCATATTCTAAGCTTGGAATTATGAAGACATCTATGCCATAGTTAGGCAGTTATAATGGCTTCATGCAAGCCATTCATGGTCATCAATATGCCTTGTGATGCCTATAATCATTAGCTGATAGCTTATCATTACTACTACAAATTGTTAGATTGGGTTATAAGGGTAGAGGGGTAATTATTGGTGTTACTCTGGAAGGGTCATACCTGAGACACTGGTTCAGAGAGATGTGATCTTTGATAACCAGGTTGGATCCAGGATTTTCTAAAAAGAGATGCAGAAAGAGAAACCCTGTAACAGGGAACCCTAACCCTGTTATGGGCAAAAGAAGGCCAGAGGAGAAAGATCAGCAAGGCCCTTTTAAAGCCAGAACTTTTGCAGACCAAGGGGCGAGAGGGGGGCCATCACCTGCAGCAGAAAAAGCCTTGTCAGAACAGCCAGGGGGATAGAGATTCCAGCTGTCAGTAATGACACCCAGCTGAGCAGTAGGGCTGTGTGCAACTTCAGATGCTGATTCAATTCAGAGGAGATTTGGCCCTATTCAGTGGCCAAATCTCTAAAAAGAAATCGAATCAAGGGACAAATTAAAAGGTTCAAATTGATTCAATGTTCTCCAAATCAATTCAGAAAACATTCAGAGAGCTTCGATGATTTGGGAACTCCGCCCACTGCAGCAGGGAGCTGGACCCAAACTCAGAGCTGGTAAGTAGGGGGCGGGGGAGGAGGGGCTGGAGGAGTGGAGAAGAGACCATGGGGGGGACCCCTGCCAGTCTCATTCCCTGCCTGCTTCCCCAGCCCCCTCGATCCCTGCCCACTCCCCCAGCCAACCCCTACCAATAGCTGCCCTGCCTGGTGCCAGCTCCTGGCCCTTTAAAAAAAGGCCCGGCTGTGCAAGGGGGTGATCCCTGCTGCCCTCTACTGCCCCATGCTGCATGGGAGGACTCTGCCATGAGCCCCCAACCCCTGCCAACTTTCCCAATACCCCCCATGGCTGCCCCACCCACCCCAGCATTTAAAGAAAAAAACCACCCCTCCCAGACTCACTAGCTTCTGCAGCAGCCACGGGGCTTCAGTGGGCACATGCAGAGTCCCCCCACCCATGCAGGGCAGTTGCGGGCAATGGGGATTGCCCCCCCCCCCATCTGGCAGCAGCTGGTAAGTTCATTTATCTTTTGTTTTTTTTAAAGGGCCAGAGCTGGGTCTGGTGGGGAAGCCATGGGTAGAGGGGGCTGGGAGAGTGGGAAGGAGTCAGACAGCTCATGACAGAGCCTCCCACATTGTGGGGGGCATAAGGGATTGCCCCCGTCACCCAGCAGCATCTGCTGAGTGGGGGCTTTTTTTTTCAATGAGCCGGGAGCTGGGGTGGGTGGGGCAGCCGGGGTGGGAGAGTAGGCAGGGGACGGCACCTGATTTAGAGATTAGGCTGATTCGGCAGCAGCCAAATATCCAAATCAGATTCAGCCAAATCAATTCAGGACAGTGATTCAAATCACCAAATCTAATCACTGTCCCCCAAATCATTCGAATCCAAAGCAAATATTAGCCACTTTGCACCGGCCTACTGATCAGGAGGAACAAGCTGCCTGCTGTAGGTGAGAACAGGAACTTCTGGAGATGAGATGATCGACACTGGTCTAGGGACTCACCCCTGTAGAAGAGCCTAGCTTGGAAACTGCTAACTGCAAAACAAACCCATGAGAAGGAAGGAGTGATTAGCTATACTTGGCCCAGGTGAACAGAAAGCCTGGTCAGCTGACAAAGGAGGCAGGGTTGACTAGGATATAAACTCCCCTCCAGAGCAGAAAGTACTGGTCCCTACGGCTGAGAAGGATAGAGTCCTTCAGAGTGACAGTAATGAATACAAGCCTGACAAGAAGAGCTGTTGCCTGAGAGGAGGAGACTCTGTCAAGGAAGAAAGAGTAAATGAATGGATGGGAAGCACTGGGGGCGGGACTCTTAAAGTGCATGTACACAAGTGCAGAGCCTGCTCCAATGTGCTGTAATTAAACTATGTCAGAGCAGACTCAATTAATTGAATCTGCTGGAGTGTGGCAATTACTGCACTCCAGCAGCCTCCCCTGTCTAATGTATCAACATTCTTGCACTTCAAAATGGCAGTGGGGGCACTTGAACTCAAGCTCATTTGACAATCTTTAGTTTAAGTGCCCCTGCCACCATTTTCAATGGGGCTCCTGATACAAGTGATGCTGTGGCACTTTAATTAGAGTGGCTCTCTGAACTAGTTGGTCTCTAAGGTACCACTTCTAAGAGAGCTCACATCTCTCTGAACCAGTGTCTCAGGTATGACCCTGCCTTACCTTCCAGATTAACACTGACAATCACCCCTCTGATCTTAGAACCCAATCTAACAACTTCTGAGTGGCACACAGACACACAGACACAGACACACACACACACACACACACACACACACACTAGGGGTGTATGAATTTTTAGTCTGTGATTCCATCTGGAAAAGATTTGGCCTGATTTGAAGGCTGAATCACCAAAACTGAATCAAATTGGGAGACGAAAAAACCCCTCCAGATCAATTCAGAGCCTCCAAATTGATTTGGAAATGGCTCAGAAAAAATTCAAAGATTCATAAGGCAGTCTTTCAGGGGAAGAGAAACTGAGACGAGGGAGGGGGAGTGTGGGGGGGAAGACTGACATCTGTAGCTGGCTAGTGACCGTGAACTTTTCCTGAGTCCCCTTCGAATCACAGTGTTCTGGGGGAGGAACATAGAAACATCACATAAGCCTATGTCTTCAGGCTTTCTGTGCCTTTCGTGAGCTGTTTCTGCCTGAGCAACAGCATGTGAAATGTACTGAACTGCCTTAGCTTCCTACCTGTCCGGACCAAATTTTGAATGTATGCTGGTAACACAAGAGTTAAGTTTGATCATGCGCAGACAAGCAGACAAGGCCTATGGAAAGTTCCCCAGCGTGCCCAGCATGTGCCCCCTGTGGGACCCTTGCCTTGTCAGTCACAACTGACCTAGTTTTGTGGCAGCGCACATGCTCAGTTCTGCTCAGCAGATGAAGTAATCTGACCAGATGCATGCTCAGTGTACATGTCGCATGACGTAATTGGACTAGAAATTTCTTTAGAGAAGACAATCTGATTGGCTACCCGGTTGTCATAAAAGACTTGGGGGGCCCTCCCAAAGGGGTGTTGTTTCAGCGAAAGAGAGAGTGAGCGAGAGTTTTGGGTTCTGACAGCGGTGCTGACAAAAAAAAGATTCATCCTGAGAGTACAGGCTGCGGCTGCAGGGACTGCTCCTCAGGAGGGTTTAGGCCCACTGGCCTCCTCACGGCTGCGGTTTCACGACTGATTCAGTTTCGTCCTCGATCTGATTTCCCAGCTACCGAACTGATTTCTAGCATCGATCGACCATGATCCTGATTGACCCAAACTGCTTCTCGACCACTGACTACAACATCGCTACACCCCTCGGCATTGTTCTCAATCGACTTCGGCATTACCACTGACCATCCGTTTTCGTCCACTTTGGACTGGTGTCACATCGTTCTTCAAGTTACAGTTCCGTTGTTCGTTTTCCCAATTAATGAGCTGTTGACCAGCCCTGGGACTATTGAGTTGGGCAGCCACACCTAGCTCTGGCTAGAAAGCAAGGGCTCAGCTCAAGAACCTCATGGGCCAACAGACCCCTTTGTCGTGTGTTATCTAACTGTAACCGAAGCAAGCTTCTCTGCCTACGCTCCACAAGCGTAAGTAAAATAAAAATCCAATTTGCTTTGAAACCGCACGAGTCCGCTTACTGCTCAGACTCCTCAACGCTAATCCCACCTGTTCGTTCCGAACTGCTCGGCCCACCATGACCTTGGGGCCCTGATCCCCGACACTACCTAGTAAGTCTCCTGCTCCTTTCTGTTCTTGGAAAGGATTAGATATAGCTTACTAACTAGAATCCCTCTACGTGTCCCTATCCATTCTATTTCTTTCAATTTATATTTGTTCTTGTTTTTATTTTTCTAACACTTCTTAAAAATAAAACAGTGTTTTCCCTGGCAGTGAAACCCCTGCAACTATCTCTTTGAAATGGCAGGCCTCATGAACTCAGAATGGGCTGCCATCCCTAATTTTTCATCCAAATCTGCCTTAACACACACACGACATGAGTTTAGCTTTTAGCCATTTGAGGTACAGTTTACCAGAAACCCTGTACCTATCTCCTTGAAACCTGACATGCTTCATGCCCTCAGAAGGGGCTACCATTCCTACAATTTTTTATCTGAATCAGCCAAAAAATGACACAGTTATAGGTATTTCAGTGATTCCCCATTATAGTCTATAGCTGAATCTCCAAATATCTCAGAATCAGTGCCAAAACTTCTGAAGCCGATTCAGCCAAATTGATTCAGGACAGTAATCTGAATCAAATCACTGTCCTCCATATTGGCTGAATCCAAATCAAATAGTTCCCTATTTCCACAGGCCTTATATCTATATCTATATAGATATATACACACACAATTATATATAATTTATACTTTCCAGATTGCTCAGAGCAGGGATTGAGCTAGAACTATAAGAGTGACTTGTAAGAGTATGAAACTTTACCCAGCATACCAACATAGGGAAAGCTAGCATTCAGAGAAGCTTTGGCTGAGAAGTTGTTGGAACTTTCTTCAGCTTGTCAAGTATTCGGGATAGATTCATGAGTTTGTACCCTTCTTGAAAACATATTTAGAATATAATTAAGCTTTCTAAAAAATTACATTATGCTTTTATAAGATCCTCTTGGTCCCTTTTGGGGCTATTTGCATCCTGAACTCCATGCTGAGTAAGTGTTATTTAGCAGGCTTGAACACAAAAGTATTTAAAAAAAAAATGAATCTCTACCCCAGCTGCTAACTAATGTTCACTGACATCATTTGATTGATGCTTATTATACATGAAGATGATCTCAAGCTGCAAAGTTTGGATTGCAGCCCAGACTTTTGCAAAAGATTGAATGGCCACTGAAAAAAGTGTGATAATATGTCGTGGTTGCACAGCTAGCTGCACCTTTGACCCCTCTATGGCCTCCTCTGTCATGATTAATTGTGCCTTTTCCTCCATGCAATGGAATCCCATGAATCTCTCACTCTTAGAGCAGATCCTATGCCACTGCATTCTGTGGATTATGCTGTTCCAAACAGGTTTGCCTGGGTCACCCTTTCAGAACTCCTAATCAACAGTTAACAGAGGTGACCAAAATAGCTTTTACACACTGAAGCATTGCTTAATCAGTCTGGTATGCTTACTAACCCACTGTAAGCTTATGAAGGTCAAACTTCCTCAGAACTACAAGCAGATATCTGTGCTAGTCTGGTTTTGCTATACAGTTTCCTGACAACTTTCTGACCTCTGTTCAGAAAGGCTATTTTTAATTCCTTTTATCCTTTTTATATTCCTGCACTAGAAAAAGTAGTCTTGAAAATGAATTGAACTGGAACTAGCATCTCAACAAATAAAGGCAAAGCATAAGTTCCAAACAAGATTATCAGGAAGTTTCTTATCTGAAATTGTTGTCACCACCCTGCTTACTTCTCCAGAACCCTAGCTACTAAACTAAACCATATGTGTACCATAAACCTTTCAAAAGCCCATAAAACCATACAGTAATTATTCCAGTTACTAGGTCACACACACTGTACATGAATTATTGCAGAACACCCCCATCGGTGTTCAAAGGTATAATCTAGTGCATGGGAATTGAATGCAGGTCATAGTTCCTTTACAAAAAATAGGTAACCTTCCAAATTCTCATTGGAGGAGTTAAAAGGAGGAACTGTGAAACAACGAGTGTATATAGATGTTCAGATTCTTCCCCCCACACCAAAAATGGCTACTTCAGGAGAAAACCATCTATACATGTATTACCGCATCATTAAACTGTAAAATATTGGGGCGGGGGTTGTAACTTGAAGTCACTAATTGCTTTTGTGGTAGGTTCTTTGGATTGAATTCAGTAAACAAGCAGGACACACTATGAAGTAGATGCATTATACAGTTCTGCATAGCTATGGCCGACATTGCTCTCCTTAAAAATGAAAGATTCTACTTTTAAATAAACACTGTGAGTGGTTTTAAAATACTCCTTACTTTCAAATCCATATATTTTACCCTGACAAGCAGTGGCCCCATATAGGCATTCAGTTTCTCCTGGAAGATGTGCTGTTCTCTCAGGAGAAACTATGAGTATATAGATATCCAGGATTTTTCTCCTGGAGCAAAAATGACCCATCCAGGTGAAAAATAACCTGGGAACAACCAGGGTTAAAATCACTCCTGGGGGAGTTTCTCCTGAGAGAGTATGAGTGTCTGTACAAGCTCCCTCTGAGAGAAACTATAACACAGTCCTCCAGCATCCCAGGGTACTTCATCCCTCCTCCTCACTCCAAAGATACAGTGTCACTCCCTAGACTGCTGCCCCAGCAAAACAGAGAGCAGAATATGACATCTTCAAAACCCCACACTGTGCTGTAGGGATACAAAGGCTGACTGTAAGCACTTTGGGTCAACCCATGGGAGCTGTCCTGTGCACTACTGCCATTCCGTCTTCAGCAGACTGAGAGAACTTGAGACTGAGAGCACTCTGAGATATGTACACAGGGGTCCCATATGCAGCATCAGCACTTCAAGCTCTGCTCTTCACTCTTCAGGGGCTCAGCCATCAAATATCAATTCAGAAATTTCTAGGTAATTTTTTGTTGTTGTTGTTTTTTTAACCAGGAGAACAATCTCAGGAGAAATCTCCTAAAGCCGCCCATTGAAACAGCTTCTCCTTTTCTCCTCAGTCCCTGCATTAACTCTGTCTTATTTTGTGAACCTACCACCATACATATAACTTTTGGGGGGGTTGTTTGTATTTTTTTAAACATACAATATTCATTTTTTTATTCCCTTTCCCCATACTACCTAGTGAAAAACAAATATTTTTTCTTCAATGCTGTATCATATTATGCTTCTAAAATTATTATCATTATATTCTGATAACACTCTCATTCTTTAGTTGTCCATTTGTATTTTTTCTCCAATTTGGCAGCAGATTTGAGTTTATCGAGGTGCCTTGGTGGTCATCTGCAACAGTGCTATTGGTAAATTCTTTTTCATAGTTTCATAGTTTTTCTTAGCATGCTAAGCTCTTATCCCTTTGAAAACAGTGTGGTTGCTTGTTGAAGGTTATGCCCATTTTTGAAGAGGTAAGTATTTGTGATAAGAGACTGTGCAATCAGTAGGGGAGTTGGCTTTCTGTCTTGAACTCCAGGTTAGGGTTAGTTCTTGATATAAGGAACTGGGCTGGAAGAAGTTTCATAGTTTCTAGGGTCAGAAGGGACCTGAGCAGATCATCTAGTCTGACCCCCTACCACGGCAGGAAATAATACTGGGGTCAAACGACCCCAGCAAGATGTTCATCTAACCTCCTCTTAAAAACCCCCAGAGTAGGAGCCTGCACCACTTCTCTTGGAAGTTGGTTCCAGACCCTAGCTGCCCTGACCGTGAAGTAGCGCCTCCTGATATCTAACCTAAACCTACCTTCTGCCAGCTTGTGACCGTTATTCCTGGTCACTCCTGGCAGTGCTCGGGGGAACAGTGACTCCCCCA
>NW_017728918.1:40168565-40174340 GCF_001723895.1 Crocodylus porosus
TTCCAGCAGGCGATGATCGCTGTCGCCCAGGTGGTCAAGCACCCGCAGCCCCCTCACCAGTGGTTATCCTGCTTAGAGTTGGGCCCTCTGGTTTGTCAAGTTTTTGTAAACAAGGGAAGTTACTTATACCCAACTCCCACATTAGTGAGTTATTGCCCACTGCAGTATTGAGTTAGCAAGCTATGACTCAGAAAGAGGGTATACAGGTGTCAGAAAATAATTAACATTTTTCTAATATATTCTTTGCCTCCATCTCCTGTTTATAGTGCTGTAGAATTTACTGTGATTATATTTCTATCTGATTATATCTGTGATTGTATCTGATGATTTTATTGATGTCACACACATACTTTATCAGGGGATAACACTTTTCCCTCCCTTGGTCTGTAACAGATCAATGGATTTTCTTCTAACCCTAGCTAGTCAATCTAAATGTGAAAACTGGATGTACCCCTTGTGAGGTCCCAGCCCTATTTTTCTATGAACCTATGATACCAAGATGAATGATTTGCCAGGCACTGCATAATCCAGCTCTGTCACAGCTGGATTAGAACTGGGAAGTTTTTCTCTTTCATGCATAAATAATAGTTCTCTCACACTTCCAAAGATTTACATTTCTTTAAACTGATTTTCAGCTTGTGATGTCTCCTTCTTCTTCATCACTTGCTTATTTAACATCTTTTTACATACATTTGTCTTATTCAGTTTAGCTTTCTTTTCCTACCTTGCAACTTTTAAGACAAAGGAAGAAAACAAAGACAGCATGCAAAGTAACTCAAAGAAACTTCAAAGTACTTCAAAGAAAACTGAGAATCAAGGACCTAACAGGTTCCAGTCCTAAATACATTTTTTATAAACAACTAATGGCACTAGCACATGCACAGCCTTCTGTTGTCACACACATGTTGTTGTTTCTAGACTTTCTTTGCATCCAGATTAAAATGATATTGTCATTACAGATAATGGCTTAATGTCATGAAGGAATAATTATCTACTACTGGTGCATTGGCAAATAAAGCATAAGACAGAGAATATCATGTACAGGAATTAAAATTACAAATGAAATGCTCTTCCGTGTGTGTGTGTGTGTGTGTGTGTGTGTGCGCGTGTGCATGCGTACATGTAGAGGAGGGGTTAGTAGTAGGCAGGAATGCTGAGCAAATATTTTTTCTATACACTCACACACACTTCTCTCTCTTCTCCCCTCTTCCCCCACAACCTCTGTTCTGGAGACTGTAGAAAAAACATTTTCCCTGAAAATACTTTAGGGTTCCCTTCAATTTTCCAAGGCAAGCAGCTGGTAAGGGAGATGAAATGTCCAGAAAACAAAATTGCCCACAATAGTAAGAGGATTTTAATATTGTTTCTTTGAATAGACTCTGAATAGACTCTCAGCAGCGGTGGTTCAGGCACCTACCCTGGAGATTTTCAAAAGGAGACTGGATGCACACCTTGCTGGGGTTATTTGACCCCTGCAGTCTTTCCTTCCCAGAGCATGAGATCTGCACCCAATGCTCTCATGAGGTCTCTTCCAGCCCTCAACTTTTGTGAATCTATGAAAAGGTTCCAAAACACGGCAAAAATGGATCATTTACTTGGTCTCCCATCTGCAAACTGTGAGTGAATCAACACTCTCCTCCCTTTTTTCATTGCAATATGTATTTTTCAAGGTTGAACATTACTATCTGTAGTACTAGTGGTTTATTTATAATGTTAATTAAAATGATACAATAGAATTAATAATAAAATTATATAGAGTAAAAAAAAGATTTGTGGTTATTCGTGGTAAAAGCATACAATGTTATACATGTTAGTAATTTAAACAAAAACAAAATTGAACACTGAAATTTGTAACAGTAAATAAATTGAAGCAGTATAAAATACTGGAATAAAAAATTAAAAACAGCAATTCTATTTGATTCTGGCCCATATTCTTTGTGCAAGTAGCACCAATACTCCTATGGAATATAGGACAGGCTGCAGGCTTCATTAGCCAATACTTATGATTTTCCACTAATTCAGAGATCCATTTCACTTATTTATTCAAAGAACAGACAAGACTACAAATTATGATTTAGGTCATCTATATCATTCTTCCTGCAAGAACATACCCTGTCTGAATATGGGGTCCTATACCACCTTTCCATAACAACTGCAGATCTCAGAGTGAATTGCAATCCCATAATGGTCTCTCTCATAATGGTCTCTCTCTTTATTTGTGATTTTGTATTTCACAGAGAGAGGTTTCTAGGCCCAAAGAGTGCTGTATTAATTTCAAGAAGGAAAAGTCTTAGAAAATCTCATTACCTGCATATCTATCTGCATGCTGGCATCTTTTATTCTTAAATTTATATCTAATGTTAAATATAATGGAGATATTGTAACCAAACATTTCCTAGGCCATGTGCCTGGAGGACAGTATAAATGTTTAACCATCTGAATAAGGTTTTATTTGGAACAAAAGAGCTTTTTAAATGCACTTCCTAAGGCATCTGATAGGGGTACAAGCTATTTTAACCAATAATTTAGAGTTCTTAATTGAGCTAAAGTGCTCACAGTAAGCAGGCCTGTTTCAGATTGCATGAGTTATACACTGTATTAGAGAAAAAAGTGCCTTATAAAGTCATTAGAAACTTTTTCCTATTTTGGAGTGAACCATGGAGTCAGCACCCTTTATTTCTACTCCATACACCAAATGTACTCTGCTCTACATCTGCAGACCTTTCATCCTGCCAGTATCTTCTTTCGACCAGCTTAATTGTAAAAGGATAAAACTCCACCCAAGGCTACCCTTGCTTTAATGCTTACATGTTCAGTGTGCTTATGCCCGCTCAATTTTTTATTTAAATAAATTCTGGGGTATTTAAATGTTATTATTAATTCTACTAGATCATTTTAGCAAAAGCTGTAAATAAGCCAGTACTATAACTGTATTTCTATTAATGCTGAGGAAAACATTTTGGTGAAGTCATAAAAACTCACCATTTTTAAAGGGTATTTCAAATATTAAAATAATTCCCAGTTACAATACTGTCTTATTAAATGGTGCCTCAATGCATTAAATAAAGATTCATTTCAGCAAAGTCTTGGTAAGCTGGAAGAGGCAGCATCCCTTTGTTGTATATTTGTACAGGCATTGTTGATTTAAAGGACTCACAAAACATTGAAGTACTTCTTATATTGATGGGTTGGAACACTTTAAAAGTGTTTTATTCCCACATGTACACTTTCCTCCCACCTTTCCACTTGACTAATATTCCCTTTGCATTGAATATAGCTGAAGTTGAGTCAAAGTTTCACACCAACTTCAACCTATGAAATGCATTGTTATAACAAATACATCTTCCTTTGTATACCAGTTTATGAACTGACAAAATCCAAGAGATTCCTGACAACAGATCCGTTAATACTGCCAATCCAAAGGGAACAGAGAGCTGTTTTGTTGTGTCTATTTGTTTTTAATCCATAGGCACTCCCTTTCTTAGTATAACATTAAATGAAGGAGAGCTGAAATGTGGTGCACAGAATGTCAAATGTTATTTCAAGTATTCATTACCCGTTGCTGTATTCTAGTTTTTCATTTTTCTCTTGCTAACATCAGAATTGATATTCAATACTACCTGATTTTGGCAGTTAGTACAAGTGCTATTTCATAAATGCCCTAACTTCAAGCTAAATTCTCTCCACTCGGTCCTGACCGACATATGAAACTATGAAACTGACGTAAAATTCCCACTGAAGTTAAACAGTTCCCAAATCAAGGCTAAGATAAAGGATGAAGGATCTCCCATGACTTTTCATAATTTATGTCCTCACACTAAACATAGACATTATTTCATAGGAACCTGGAAAGTAATGGATACATATTTTTCAAATCATCAAACCAATACCTATTAGTAGCACACAACTGGGTATTGGTTTTGATAATCAACCCAGTAGGAAGGAGTATGGGAATATGGCTTCATTCTCACATGTTTCTCCAGGCCACTAACACAACCCTAACCATCAGACCTCTTATTATATCTTGACCAGACAGCTAAGTTAAAGCTGTCGTCTGGTTGGGCATACTGTACAGGAAATAATTTTGTCACCTAGTCCCCCCTAAGTGTACACTAATGCACAAAAAGTAGGCCTGTGACAGAGAATTCCTTGGAATATGTGTTATATAGTTTGACAGCATTAGCAATTGAATATATCAAGAAAATTGGGGAAGATATTTCAAGAGTCTCATGCCTGGGATGGTTAAATATGGTCTGTGTCAATAGCCAATCAAGAAAAGTCACAACCCCAAGCAACTGAAGGCTGAATAAAGTGGAAATGTAATTTTTCCTCTCAAAATAATAAATACTTAGGATGCACTTTTCATAGTGCACTTTTCATTTTATTTGCAAGATTTATTGAAAAATTAAAATATTTCTGAATTCTGATAGTATTTCATTTCAATACTTTGGGATTTTTTGCCGTATTAATTACTACTGGTTGTTCACAAGTTGGCTAGTTATAATTTGTTTAAATTAACATATGAGTGCTCTTACTTTGTTTTCCTTTTATTAGGTTAGAGTATTTACATTTTCATCCTTATGCAGCATCTTTTATTCATTCCTTGTTATCCATATTGTTCTCTTCTCTGTTATTTTCTTATCTGTTTCTTTAAATAAAAGTATTTGGACTGATAAAGATGTTCATCTTCATTTTATGAAATCATAAACACAATTAACACAACACTTTCATTTAGCCTGGCTATAAATTATATTAACCTGACAGGAGGAACTCACCCTCCTGCTAGCTGACACCAACCCGGACATAGTGGGGATCACTGAAACGTGGTGGGACTCAACGCATGACTGGGCGGTGAATGTCAAGGGCTATAAGCTGTACAGGAGGGACAGGATAGGAAGGAAAGGTGGGGGCATGGCACTCTATATTAAGGAGGAATACCCATCTTCATCAATTAACAAAGAATCAGGGGAGGGGCACTCTGAAGTGCTTTGGGTTAGAATACAAGGCAGTCGAGGGGAAAGAGACTTAATGGTGGGGATCTACTACAGACCTCCCAAGCAAGGGAAAGAGCTCAACCAGGAATTCTTAAGTCAGGAGGTAGCAAAGTCAAAAGATGTGGTAGTCATGGGGGACCTGAACTTCCCAGACATCTGCTGGGAAGAGCAGTCAGCCAGGTCTGACCTCTCACGTAGGTTCTTAGCCAGAATGCAGGACCTCCATCTAACCCAGGAGGTCCACAGCCCCACCAGGGGAGATGCCTTGTTGAACCTGGTGCTGGCCAGAGGAGATGACAGGAGATGACCTTGTGAAGGAACTGCAGGGACCAGAACAGTCACTGTCCCCTCCCTGCTGGGCTCCCCTCAGGCCCCAGGGGAGGCACACCTAGGCCAAGGGTTAGTGAGGAACTAGTTAGGGAACTTCTGGAGGGACTGGATGTACTGAAGTCAGCTGATCCAGATGATCTCCACCCTACAGTACTGAGGGAATTGGCTGAGGTCATTGCAGGACCCCAGCACAGCTTTACGAACACTCATGGTGCTCTGGTGTGGTGCCAGAGGACCGGAAGAGGGCCAATGTGGTTCCCACCTTCAAAAAGGGGAAGAAGGAGGACCCCAGTAACTACAGGCCAGTTAGTTTTACCTCAATCCTGGGCAAGCTTTTTGAGAAAATTATTCTGGTGCATACCACAAGGGGCCAGCAGGGGAGATCATGCTTAGGGGCAACCAACACAGGTTCATTAGCAGCAGGTCCTGTCAGACCAACCTGGTGGCCTTC
>NW_017728918.1:40175357-40193724 GCF_001723895.1 Crocodylus porosus
ACAGTCACAAGCTGGCAGAGGGTAGATTTAGGCTAGATATCAGGAGGCGCTACTTCACGGTCAGGGCGGCTAGGATCTGGAACCAGCTTCCAAGAGAAGTGGTGCTGGCTCCTACCCTGGGGGTCTTGAAGAGGAGGCTAGATGCACAACTTCCTGGGGTCGTTTAACCTCAGTACTCTTTCCTGCCATGGCAGAGGGTCAGACTAGATGATCTACTCAGGTCCCTTCCAACCCTAGAAACTATGAAACTATGAAACTATGAAATCTCAGGCAGATTACTTAATAGGATCTTTTGTATGTGATAGAATCATTGACACTAATAAGGCAAGCAGTATGCTATCTAAAAAACAAAAGAAAACAAGAATGGATCATAAAAACACAACCAAATTTTCACTGGCAAAGGAGCATTCTCTCAAGAACAGGTTGATAGATTATTGTAATTCTTGAAAAAGATATGATATGAATAATAATTGTAACCCTTCTGTTGAGCACCTGTCAGCTGCAACAAAGGCCAGGTTCAATTTTGGGGTACTAAATATATTTTACCTTGGCTCAAGCCCCCACCCAGTCTACCTGGGAAGCACTAAATGAATCATTAGGGTGTCCAATAAAACCAACAACCCTTTTCTCTCAAGCAGTTTAAACACAAAATCCAAATTTATTATAAACAATAAAGAAAAAACAAAAGTAAACACTAACTTCAATTTTAAAACTCTATGAACTACAAAACAAAATCTATAGGTGTCACCGTCTTGGGGAAGCTTTACCCATTCCCAGGCTGTCTGGCACTTGGGACTCCCCAAAGGGTAGTTCTGGGGCCCTCATTGCTATATCTGCCCTTCAGCAATGGTCTGGAGAGGGGGGCCCACACCAGAGAGTTCAGTGAACTACTCCATCAGTCCATTGTGCTGCAGGGAGCAGCTAGAGAGTGTAGGTCCTTCTGCATTGCAAAGGGCCCCTCGCTCAATGTGAACTTGTAGCAGTGCTCATCACCTCCACGTGGTGGCTTTGAAGGGTTAATTGCAGATCACATCAGAATCTCACCCCCAAATTCTTGGTCCTAATCCCAGCTCTGCTGGGATAAGAAATTGCAAGAGAATTCAAAGGAAAACCCAGCCAGAAAAAAAGCAAAAGAGCCTGAACTGCAACCAGCACCAGCCACGCTGCTTGGTAAGGACACAAAACCACAACAGCAACAACACGTCAGGCCCAAAATGTGCTAAGCCCTTAGCCAGGCCCAGTCATGCAGCAAATGAACAGTGGGACTCAGCGATACACTTATGCAGAGACACAACAGGTGTAAAACAATAGAAGAGGGACTCAGGCCTGTCCTGCACCAGGGCCTGAACAAACAACAAAAGCAGGGTGGAGGGGAGGCCTATCTTGGCTTGGGTCCAAACTACAATTAGCTTTCAACATGAGGCATAAACTGTGAAAGGGACAAAAGAAGGCCCAGGCCTATTTCACTGGGCCTGGGCTGGGAAGCAAAATGCCAGCCAGTCCTATGCACTGCTGAGGCCTGGCTAAACAGCAAAAAGTGCCAGAGCTTCACCCTGGCCCAAATCTGCCAGCTTAACGTATGTCTGGGGTTCAGCCCCACACAGGTGGGCTGAAATGCAACACATGTAAAACAGCAAAAAGGACCCAGGCTTATGGCTGTAGTCTCAGCTGTACCATTGTGCTGAGACACTACCACTCCCAATACAGGGGCCAGTGAATTACCAGGACCATGTTTCCTTGTCAGTCTACACTAGGGAATAATACATTCACGGCATCATCCCACTTAATGCCTGTGTGGCCAAAACCACCGGCAAGACGTGCAGCTGGGGTTCAGTGACACAGCTATGCTGAACCCAAAAAGAAGTTGCAACAGCAACAAAAAATGCCAGGCTCTCAGTCCTGGTCCATGGTGTGCCAACAAAACTGCCAGCATCCAACCTTGGCTAGTTTGCTGCAGGGACTGATGTCCCCCCCCAGCCCCACCATGGCATCATCCCACTCAAAACTCAGAAAAACAAAAGGGAGAAGAAAGAGGGAGAGAACAGAAGTCTCAAGCCCTAAGACAAACTTTCTCTCCCTGTACCCAAGGCTTTCTGTTCACATAGTGTCAGTTTTCTTCTTCAGTGAAGAGTGGGAGAAGACCCCCAATGGACTTTTCTGGCTCACAATTCAGTTTGGGTTTTTTTTAAGGCAATTTTTTCATGCCCCAAGTCAAATCCGCCAAATCAATTCCAAATCTGTGTGAGTCATTCAAGAACCATATATGGCCCTGCTACCAGCAAGCATCCTCTACCCCCACCTGGCTCTTCAGATACTTCCAAATCCTTTGGGAGGCATCCTACATGCTGGCCCAAGCACAAAGGCTTGGGGTTTGGATGCCCCTAAGTTTCTCTTGCCCTCAGTCATATGGCCACAGGGGTAAGCTAGGGAGGAGTCTCCCATTTCCATAAAGTCAGCACAGAGCCGAGATCCTTCCACTGGGACTGAAAGTAGGAGGCTAACTACGCATGACCTTGGTCAGGGTACTACCCTTTACCGTGTTCATAGTTTTCCCCAGGCAGCAGGAAAACCACCTTGGTGGTCATAGTATTTCCCCTGCTAAATAAGCATTTTTTGGCTTTAGCAGCCCCAGGAGAAAAGAGCAAGCCCAGGTGGCCTGACCCTTAAATAACCTTCCTGATACCACTACAGCACCCCAATCAAGAAGCAGCACTATTTGGACGTTACTAATGCAGACCAATTAATTGAACGGTGGTCACCACTCTTGGTGAAGCAGCCAGAGTCACCAAACTGGCTCCACCGGTTTCTTGTAGGGAATCTTAAGACAAAGGGCCTGTACACAAGGCGAGGGATGGGAGACAGTTCTCTTTTACTCCTAGAAGATGCAAGATATACAGCCATAAAACCAGAACACACTATGACACACAACCCCAAATGTGCATATGTGTTACACAATATTTGAAATAGCAAAAGTCTAATATGGCTTTCAAAATCAGAGTATTTTGATAGTGTAATAAATCACTGGTCACCTAAAACGCAATAGTTTCTAATACCCTGTATGTCATGGCAGCTCAGAACTACGCAGCAACCAAGGGACAGAACAGAAAAACAAGTGGAGCAAAAGGCACCTTTTTACAATGATTAAACACTTCCTTGTGTTCAACTATGCTACTATCTTATTAATGTATTATTTATATTTGTGATTACAGGATGACATGGAATGGTGGGGGGAATTTTCTAAAATGTTAACACTTTTAATCTATTGATTCTTTAAAATTCCCTGACTTTGACACTTTTGTCTTTCATAATCTGTTGATTCAAATAAGTACCTTCTAGTCCATCTCTGCTGCATCATTTTCCAGTAACAAAGGTGCCACTTTCATTTTTCAGTCTGCTCTCCCCTCTCCAGTTGACCAACCAGCTAATGAAGCCTCCCAACCTTTCAGCAATAATAGGCTAGGTTATTCAAAATCCCTAACTCTCACCCTTTCAGAACATTATAACACTCTCAGGAATTATCAAGATACACTCTCTTTACATAGGATTGAATAATCTGCTCCCTTGATACAATGAAGGAATTCAGGCAAACTATAATGGTATGAAAAAGGTAGCTGTATCAGTGTGCTAATTTAGTTCACCTGCAATTCCAGCACTTGATGGTTAATTGCATCCACCTTTGTCTTCATGGAGAGATTAATATCTTTTCATTCCGTATCTGGGACACCTTGTCTCTAGAGTAGTGTCTGCTTCTTTCCACTGGCTTTCTACTGACTTCAGCTACCTGCTGTCTATTAACTGTGATATGTGACATACTTCCAGGACTAAGTCTTCCAGGGACTTCAGCTAGTGTGAGATATAACCAGCACAGGATGGATATCTTGTAGTTTTTATTTCTAGATTTTCACAAACACCCTAACCTTTCATTATCATAGGCATCAAAAAACTTCAGAACATTTCCCAGATCAAATACCAATAAGATTAATTTTAGGAATCTTAGACTTCCTGGAATTAACTGTTTATCAAGTAATATATAGCCCTATCCCATGCCACCCCCCATCTCTATTTTATACCAGTTTTCTTTTGGAGAATGTTCCCCAAGGCAAGCTGTCTCTCTGGAAAATTTAATTTTCTCCCCTCTGATATAGCTACAATTCTGATCTTTTTTTTTTTCTGAATTAAAATCCATCAAGGATACAGCCTAAAAATCCAGATATACATTATCACAACACCAATCAGCTGTCATTGTTCCATCTTCTCTTAAAACTCATGACATTCCTGATAAAAATATATACATCCATTTCACTTCACCTATATACTAGCTTTGCTTTCTCAGCTGGTCAAGGAAGATGCTTGTCCTACCAGAACATTAAATATAAGCATTTTTTCCTCTGTTGTACCAAACTCCCCCTGTTTTGAGTGATTGAAAGAAAAGGCAAATATGATGTCAATTAAGACGTAGGGAATGTAGAGGTCTTGTGCTTAAAATGTATTTCAATATCTCTCAGTTCACATTTTGAGGTTGCTATGGTGAATGCTCATCTAAAATTCAAGTGAGAGAAACAGGATTCAGAACTCCTCCCTGTTTGAGAAATAATGTATTTTAAAGTGGACGTGACATTATTTGGCACTTGATTTTCAATGAGTCTGAGGTAAAATCTTTTCCTGTCACATATGCAAAGTTAACACAGGCTTCAATATAATTTGGCACTTACAACAAAAAAAATCTGTAAGTTTAAATATTTTAAACTGGAGAAATAATAGGTGAAGTTTTAAAACTCTTATAAATCATACTTCTTAGATCTTTTGTTTCTGTTCCTGGTTTTTATTTTATTTTTTTGGTTTTGCTTTGGGTTTTTTTAAGTATCTACATTGGCTGAATTAAAAGAAACCAACATTTTAGAGAACTGTACTTACTTTTCCTGATTTATTATTATTGCATAAGACAAGCAAAACACATTGCTAACACATAATAATACAGCATAATATATTACCTACATTTCTCTTTTGTGTACCAGTTATTTTGGTTTGTATAAAGACCAAGGCCTAAACCCAGAAGGAATTTGGGCTCCTTAACTCCCATTGATTTAACTGAAGGATTATAAAACTGGCTTACAGTGGTTATTAATATAACAAATAAATTAATTTCAATGGTGACTGAACAAATAAAACCCAAGAAAAACCTGGGATAAACCAAAACTAATTTTAGTGGTAACAGGGAAAAGAACAGGGAAGATAAGAACAATGGTGGAGGGTGCGTAAAGGATCTTTAGATTGATCTGACAGTCTTAAAATGATTTTAAAAATATATTAAATCTATTTCAAAACAAGCCACGCTGTTTAGAAACAAAAAAGTCAAATGTTTCATTGTAATATGTAAATAAGAAATATTTCTAAATCCTTCCCCACTTTTTCCAGCTAAAATATTTGCCGAATAGAGCACAACTTTGCAGATAGTGTGGGTCTAGCAGGGTACTTGTAGTGTCTTGTCAAACCATCCCAGCAATATGAATGAGATTTCCATGAGCTCCTGACAGACATTACAGTAAACACTTGATGGAAACTGATGTGGGATCCCAACAAGCATGCTTCCTGCCATGATACACATGAAGAAATTGCAATTATGGAATCCTGCCTCACATCTTATAGCACCATTTTACTGGTCACCCAACTGAGGCTCCCAGTCTGAGGAGTGTCTGGTATGCTCCCTCAGCTGAAATCTGTGAACAGTTGCAGGGTCCATGTTGCAGGAGTACATGATGAGCTGGGAGCTAGGATCAGCTGCAGGGTGCTCACAGCCTCTGGAGCACATGTGAGTGCTCCCATGAAAGGCTACTGTGTGATCCAGAGGCTAGGCACTGGCTACATGTTCAATTAAAGGCATGATAAGAACTAGCCATAGAGTTATTACCCATATTTTGTGTAATAACTTTGTGGCTTATTCCTTTTATCACACCATGAATTGGTTGAACCTGTGGCCAGGTCACTAGCTAATGAGTTAATCACATCTCAATTTAATGTCTGCCAGAGGCCATGGTGTCATCCAATTCTCAATTCAAATAGACCCCAGATCAACTTTCATCACAGCTTTCCCTTATAATCCCAAGGATATTATACTGAAAAGCAGGGCAAGGACTTGTCATAATAATGTTAGTAAATGTTATGGCAGTGGTACCAAAAAATGCCATAGAAACAACTAAACAATTAAGCTTCTTAGTATGTTTCCTACTTGTGCAACACTAGAGACTACTGTCCTCATTCTTTCCTATAGACGTAACTGCACCTTCAAGGTGTTCAACCCTTTAAACCAATGATTCTCAACTAGCTCCGGGGTTCCATGAGATGCTTTTAAGTGTACCACAGAATATTAGCACCATTAGGTGTGCAAATGCCTACATGTGATTTACAAGATAAACCCAGAGATTTCAAATAGGAATCCATAGTGTCAAAAACATTTTGAACTGTTGTGGTCTTTCTGAGTTCTTTGCAAAATAACGATTGTCTTATTATTTTTACATTGTCAAAAATGAGTAAAAGCCAAGTGCTACCATTTTCCAAGGGGTGTCTTGAGTCCATCAGATGGTACCTTTAGTCTAAAAGGGTTGAGAACCACTGCTCTAAATGACTTGTGGAATTCTTCATGTTGTCACAAATATTTTTTTTTCAAATTCCCATTATAATGCCTCCTGTAACCACCATGACAAATTCATAACCTTACTGATGGTTCTATAAAGGTAATCATAACAAATGTATTAATATCTGTAAGGCATGTTGGGACCATAAGAGTAACTAGTTATGCTCCATATATCAAATGCAACTAGTAATTTATCTGAAAATAGAAGAAAACTATGATCACAATATCACTGTGCTAAATCACAGGTTCTATTTAAGTGTTTTCAGAATACTTCATAATAATATAATTCATATAATAGAATTCATACTTATAATAATAGTATCCATAACTTTCAGGATACTACATAATAATCACAGTAATGTATTTCCAATTTTGTTTATGGTCAGTAAATATATGGATACCCATCTAGTTTTCACAGAAGTAAACTTTCAAGCATGATGAAAAAACCCACTAAGTTTCCTTAGTCATATTTGAGAGGTCTTTTACAATTGTACTCTTATTATTGATTGGATGTATAAGACTGCCATTGAAGTCTATCTCTGCTGCTATTCACTGATTTTCTGTAGAATTCCTTCAGCAGAAGATGCCTTTTGCTATTACTCTCTCTCTCACGCGTGCTCTCTCTCTCTCTCTCTCCCTGCATCTTCTGTATGCCTACTTGTAACAGGAAACCCCAGCCCTTTTAGGCCCAATCCAAGTTCCAATGACCCCCAAATATAATTCTCAAGAAATTTCACAGAGAGGTGTTTGGAGGTGGACAGAAGGAAAATTCTATGATCTCCTCTGTAGTATTTTATCCAAATTCTCCCTTAATGATATAGAGCCAGGTCATTCTATGCATTCCCACCTATCCAAACCTCAATTTAAAAGAAGGCAGAAAATTAATAAACTATAACAAGCATTTGAGCATTTTCAACAAGTCAGGGGATGCAATGCATCTTGTCCCATTCTGGCCTGCACTGCTCATCTTCTTCCTACATTTGAGAATTTGATTCTTTCAGGTTCCACCATGGCATTCAGGACAAGACTGCCCACTGCCTTCAAACAAAATGTGCAGGAGCTTCAATATACAGTAAAATGTTGGTAAAATATGACTATCTTCATATAAACTAATTATAGAAAAAGTATGTGTGTCAGGCGAGGTGGGGGAAGGAAGGGAAGGGTTAAGCACAAATTAAAAGAGCTAAAATTGATAGCATACTATTGTCTGGATAAAATTATTTAAGAGATAAGGCACTGGTCTTCTGCCTGTGTTGGAGAGGACTATTAAATAATAATTTAAAATTGCTCACAATAAATGTTTAGCAGATAAGAGAAGATAAAGATAAGAAAGTATTACTTGAAAGTTAAAATTTCCATAGCAGAAAAAGGTATAAAAGAACAAGTACTGACACCATAACATAGAATCTTTGTTAGTAGAAATCCCACAACAGCAATACGAGTATCAAAGCTAATGCATTCAGGGAAAAATATTTTATTACTTATATAATTAATATAAAGTATAATAGATTAAATTACTTCAATATAATCTGCTAGAATTTATAAAACCTCTAGAATCCACTGTTGCAGGGCACTAAAGAGCTGAAACTTCCAGGGGAAGAACCCTAGCAGTAAGTTGGAAGCCCCAACTGCTGGTTACCAGGGCAGCTAGAACAAGCTAGTGGCCTACACCTGCCAGCAGTCAGCTGACCAGAAAGGACAGGGCCTGGCTCATATATAAAACCTAGGGCTGAGGCCAGGAAGGCAGTTCCATGCCAGCAGCCAAGGGGGAAGGAGCTCTCCCAGAGCAAGCAAAGGGGAGAGGCCTGACTGTAGAAGCAGCTTCTGATACTGTTGAGGGATGGAGTATCCCCCGGTAAGGTTTGAATGATGTTGTAGCTGCATGGCTTGAATGTATGTTACAGCTTTGCATTTTGTTTGATGTTGTATAACACTGGTGGTTTGGGTGAGGCTATTAGGGGAAGGAGGAGGCCTCATAGGGGGCCCACGACAGTGTGGGGACCCCAGTGCCAGAGAGGGCATGGCATTTGGGGTGCACAGACCCTGGTGCCAGTGTGGCACAGAGTGAGATGGGGCTGCAGAGGGCCCAGGGAGGACAAGGAGGCCAAATTACAACAAGGTCCAGACCAAACAATGTCAGTACCATCTGTGAGGCTTGGGGTATGGTAAAGGGATGGTTGGAGCCATGCATAGCCCATAAGGCTAGGGTGCGCCAAAATAGCTGTTGTGACATCTATCTTGGAGCAGGATCCACCAGGGGTTTGGAGACCCATAGGGTCCAGAGAATCAATCAAGACTGTGCCCAATAGAACATAAAAGCAACCTCCCTATCAATTATTCAATTGAAGACGTGGCAGGCGAGAATAGAGGGTGCCAATTGGGCCAACTTGCAGGACCCCATCCCATTACTTCCACATATAATAAACATATTGCTCAAAAAACAATAACCAGGTCAGACAAAGACCTATTTGTAACATGATAATCATATATAAGTGTAAGCTTTGAAATTTGTTATTAATCTTACAATAATTAATTAGATTAATATGTTTATGAAAATAAACTACTCAAAAGACTTTCAAAAAATGATAGTTAACTTATTCCATTTCACATATATGGCTCCTAAGAAATAAATCTCCAATTAAAGACATATTCCTTTGAAATTAGATGTATGGAATATATCATGAGACCAGGAAACTAGCTGCTTGCTGTACTAGAAAACACTGTTTCACTTATTTCAAAGTGTACAGATGAAATTGAGTTCATATATATGCAGAAAGAACCATATAACAAACAGGTGTTCACATATAGAGAAATGTATATCCATTTAATTCTGAAATCCTATAACTCAGGATGGCTGAAAATAAGGTATAATTCAAGTAACTTTATATTGGTCCTAATAATGGACTAAGTTCCTAAACCAAGGAGAAAATGAAGAGACTATGATAGATTAAAAGTTGCAATAAATATTTGTAAAAACACTGGTTAAGAAGAGAGGGAAGAAAGGAAGGACTTTGACTTTTGTACCTCAAACCCCTGAATAAAGTAGTTAAAAAAGTTGCTCCCCCCCCCGGTGTCCAGGTCCAATATACAAAGCAAAGACAAACACATTACCATCAAACCAAAAGCACCATGTAATTGCATTCACAACATCACACCATGACAGACACCATCGCTTTATTACACATCATGCCTAACATGCCATTATGCAGTCAGGACATTGACCACACAGCCATATAGACCAAAGCCCTCAATAAACAAATTACTCCTACTCTGCTCTATCCAATCATACGTCACAATACCTTCAACTTCCCACACAAAGAAAAAAGAGAATGGGGGTAGGGGGTAGAAATAAGAGCATCCCTTGAAAGGCAAAAGATGAAATAAGATAACTCCGCATGGCAGACAAGCAAGCAAGAAAAAAAGTCAAACAGTAAGAGAGAAGCTGCAAAGTAGACAAATGCAACTTGCAGATGGAGAAACCAGAAGTAGAAGGGGGAGGGAACAGAGAAAAAAAAATGGTGAAAATGCGAGAAAAAAATCAGAAAGGGAGGTAGACAAAAGCAAGAGACCTTGAGACAGGTGGGAGTCAGAAAAGAAAAGAGATAGGAAGTCAGGGAGTCTTATGCTGAGGATCAACCCAGATCAACCTCCAAGATAGCCTGGTCTGAGGTATCCAAAGCAGAAGGAAGAAATGGAAGGAAGGAAGGTCTTACACCCAAAGCTCAAATAGCCCACTTCCCTGAAACCAGTGCACTTGGTCCTGCTTCAACAGTAGGGAACACTTTGCTTAAAAATAATTCACTTTTCAGTGGACCAGAGAAAGTAAAAAGACTGTGACTTTATGACCCTAGTAGTTATGATACAAAACAAGGCTTGCCAGATTTGATCTATGATTGTTTTATGTGTAATAATCAGTGGAGGAACCTAGGGTTCTGTTTTCTCATGTGAATACTACACAGGCTAAAGTTTCACACCTCTTGTGCCCTCTGCCTGTATTAATAAAACTGATTTTTTTCTACACATGACAGAGCTTCAACATAAAGGTAGCTGGTAGGAAAGCACCTCTCTTTTCTTATACAACACGATCAGCAGAAAAATAGTGAAGTATATTGACAATCATATCATTATCAATGGATAGCTGAGGTCATACACATTAGAAAAACACCTTACAAAGATATATAACTTTCTGCACACTGCGGTTATGCACAAATGTTACATTTGATCTAAGTTAACTTTGATTTATCCCTAAAACAGTAGGCCTACAGATATTCTTTGAGCTTAGGTCAGGCTAAAAATTATGCACTCAACTTGGTCATGTCTGAAGTGTACTAAGTCTAGACTCACAGGGGGTTGACCAGTCTACAAAACACCTGCATAGTTCCCCTATTGATTCAAGTTAGCCTGTCTTTTCCAGCATTGGGCTCTCCCAGCACTCTTCCAGGGGGAGACATACTGGTACTCAGGTACTCAGGCTGTACTTGGTTGCTCTGGTCAAGCACCCAGCAAACCCTGCCCCCAAGCTATCTCCAGCCCTGCCTTGAGCTTTGAACCACAAGCAGACACAGGGGGACCAAGGCAGCTATGTCCCCCACATCTTCCCCAGGTCCTGGGTTTCAGGGACAACAGGCCATACCCCAGACTCCCAAGATACTGTCACAAACCACTCCAAGACCTACAGGCAAGTCCAAAGTCTGAGGACAAGAGAACTCCAAGACTTGGGCACAGCCCCTGAACCCTGGACCTTGACACTTGCACACCAAGGCAGAAACCTCATGCCCTAAGATTCAGGCACATCCCCATGGACCCCATATTTCAAAAGCCATTCTCAGGCACCCCATGAACCATACCCCAGCATGTACTTATCCACTGTGAGTGGGTTGCTGGTGTGGATGGTCCAACTGTGGTGGGTGGTGTGGGAGACAGAACCTTGAGAGTGGGCTGGCATAGATGTGACCCTGCTGCATCCAAGGCTTGGCCATCGCTGTCAGATAACTGGGCCAGGTTAACCTGTGGTGTTGGGGGGGCACGAGGGAGGCATCTCTGCTCTCAGATACATGTCCCTGGAGAAGTCATGACTGGTGCACGCCATAAGATAGGCAGATGGTTGTATACTTCTGGAAAGTTCAGAAACTGGTGAGGCATGGCCAGTCACCTCAGGGTTGGCATGTAGAAGCCTCTGAAAAGTTTGATTTGGGGAGGGGGGCAGTATACCCCAGGATCTTGGGGGCATCAAGTAGAAGCTCTTTGAAGGTTCATGGCCAGTGGAACCAGGGTCATGCTGGAAAGAGTGCCAAACCCAGTTGGAGTGAGAGAAAGAACCATACACCAGGACCTATACCCATGTGCACCCACCAAAGCTTAGCATTCATAACCTCACTCACCCATGGACATCAAGACCCCATAGGCACCCCTACACACCATGGCATAGCCTATCTCATCCTCATGTGCTACCCAACCCCAGGCACAGAACTGGGTAGTCTCAGAGATTAGAAATAATGTCTTCACCTGGGGTCTAGTGCAGGTCTCCAGTGAAAAGAGGGAACCAGGGCCAGAGGTATGATTGGAGCTGGACTTCAGCTTCTTTGGACCTACCACAGAGGACCCAGGGACAGCTCAGATTGCAAGGTTATTGAGGCCTAGGACTTGGACCCCAATGTCATGCCATAGGTAGGCCTAGCAAAAAAATTTGTGCCCCACCCTTCCCCCAGGGACACCATTTCTTGTACTGGGGCCATGGGCATTCTACTCCCATTCTCTCATGACTCCTTGGTGTCCCTCTCACAGACATCTTGCTAGTCTTCCTGGTTCCAGTGTGGAGATCCATGAAGCACCCACTGTCACCCCTCTTACAAATTCCTGTAATTCTGAGACTGAGCAACAAGAGCCCACTGCCTCAACAGGTATTGCTCTACCCCACGCTATGGGGTCATGACATGGACCCAGGCACCAAGGTAAATTCAAAGTCCCTGGGGTAGGGATCAGTGACTGAGGGTGAGGTGCACCTATGGCAGCAACATGGGGAGGTCATGGAATGATGATGACCCACCAGCCCCAAGCCCTATGTATAAGCTTGTCTCCTGAAGATGCTTACCAGGCCCAAGCTCCCCCAGTATGGATTACTCCTGTGGTCAGAACCTGTGACCCTTGTGGCAAAAAAACCCTTGTGAGTCCTGGTGCATCGATAGAGGGAGATGGGGGCAGTGTAATGACCCAGCTCCACCTGCTCAAAACACAGGGCCCAGGGTGCTAGTTGCCCAGTTTATTTTTTAGCACTTGGCTTAGATAAATCCCTCCCCTCCCCTCCCTTCCTTGTGCACAGACCAAAGACAACCAGTCGATAGCTTTGTGCATTTCACACCCCATCAGTCAACAAGGGGGAGCATAAATCTGTCTTAGCCATGCTGCCATTCTCAGCTACTGAAAGTATATCACTCCTCACTCCCAACAGAAAATAGGTGATCACTCCTCACTCCCAACCATAGAACAAGGCCCACCCCAGCCCCCTCAAGTTTTGAGCTGGAAGCCACAGCTACCCAACTCCCATCCCACTTGAGCAAGGGTAATAGGCAACCTCCCTCTCTCCTCCATCATCCCAATGTCTCACAGAACCCACTGCCTTGACATCCCTGTCGGAACCCTGATTTCAGGGCCAGCCCCAGTACCTGTTCTGCAGCCAGGCAGCCACAAGACTACAAATCCCCTGGGGTGATTTGTATAAAATAACTAAAAGGGTTTATTTAACTCTACAGCAAATATGTAAGAAACAGTTACAGATGTTGGAGTTCCCTGCACCAAGCTGTGCCACACCCCATTCTACAGAACCCCAGGGCCATGTGACAGATAAAATGTTCAGGTTGGGAACACATGAAAAACACAGTTCTCAGAACTGCCAGAATTATGTTATGTTAGGAACCAGAAAGGATTTCCTCTTGCAGCCTCCTTCCCCAAGACAGACACTAATGAGAATGCAGGAGTCCCATGGGAAACAGTCACTGTGAGGGGAACTCTCTGGAGTGGGGATTAGAGTACTGGTTTCCTGTGTCAGCCAGCCAATTGGTTAACTCTAAGTTAATCACTGTCACACATGGTTCACATATTAATAGATTTCTTCACAACTATAAATGCCAAGGAGTCTCTCTCTCTCGCTCTCTCTCTCTCAACAAAATGTGACTAGAGTTTGAGAGAAGTAGTCCCATGCCATCCCAGTGATACAATCACCCAATCTGAGTCCTGGAACTCCTAATACAAAGATAATTTTGTAGCAATGTCTTTCCTAGCTTCTGAATATACATAATCCAAGGAGCAGTTCTTTTCCAAATATTTTCAGTGGCCTCCATGTATTTTATAAAACTCCTTAAAACTAAGAGAAAGTTACTGTTTTGTGTGTGCTGCATTAAACTACAATCCACATAAGTACACATTTGGGATTTACAACAAAAACAAATGCCAGCACTATATCTTGGATCTAGGCAATACATTACATATTCCAGGGGACTGTCCTAACCTTAAGCAATTTCTGAGAGGACAAACTCAATAGCATCCTATTAATTATTGTCTTATTACTTTAAGTGCCTTTCTGTTCAACTGTGATCCTTTTAGAGTCAACCTGGACAAAAAGCAGACCTAACACCCTAAGTAAAGTAGGGGAAATATGGCAGCCAGTGTTCTGCTTCTATGAAATGTCATCAATATATGCTCAAGAGATCCCAGGTGGAGGGCCACGTCCCCCACTACAGAGCAAAGCAAACCCCCCCCCCCCCGGCCATAGCAATATGACCATGGGGTAAAATTCATTCCTGACCCCAGATATGGTAATCCGTCTGAGCCTAGGTGGATAGGCAAGACTCCCAAACCAGGAAATTCCAGCTTTAGTCCCAACAGAAGCATTGGTGCACCCCAGTCAAAGTTCCCAGCCCTGGCTGCAGCAAACACCCAGTGTGCCTATGAGGAAGTTTAAAAACACCCTGACACATGCAACAGAAAGGTAGAGTCAGGGCACAAAGGAAAGCCCAGATGCATGGGAAATACCCATAGAAGAACATAGGCATGGTTACACTAAGATCATCTCCAAACAGTAGCTATCCAAACACTTCTTGAACACCTCCAGTGATGGAGACTCCATAACTTCCCTAGGCAATCTATTCCACTGCCTCATTGTTCTAACAGTGAAGATTTTGTTCTGAATATCCAATTGAAACTTACTTGCTGCAACTTCAAGCCATTGATCCACTTCCTGCACTCTGTAGCAAGAGAGAAAAGGTGTTTTCTCTCTTCTTTATGGCAGCCTTTCAAATATTTGAAGACTGCTAGTATGTCCCCTCTTAAGCACCATTTCTGCAAGCTGAATATATCTAGCTCCTTCAGCCTCTCCTCATATGACTTGTTTTCTAAGCCCTTTATCATCTTTGTTGCCCACCTCTGGACTCTCTCTAACTTCTCCAAATCCTTTAAAAAATGTGGAGTCTAGAACTGCACACAGTACTCCAGATGAGGTCTAACCAGTACCAAGTAGAGGGACACTATCACATTCTCTGTCTTGTACCCAGTCCTTTTACTGATGTAGTCCAAAATCACAATTGCCTTTTGTGTGGCTTCATCACACTGCAGACTTATATTGAGTCTATGATGTACTGAGACTCCCAAGTCCTTTTGCATAATGCTTCCATCCTACCAGGTGTCACCCATTTTATATATATATTTTTATTGTTTCTCCTGAGGTGTAGCACCTTGCATTTGTATGGATTGAATGCCATTGTGTTAGCTCTAGTCCAACATTTGAATTTGCCAGTCCTTCCAAATTGCACTCACATCCTCCAAAGTGTTTACAGTACTTTTCAGTTTTGTCTTGTCAACAAACTTGCTCAAGAATCTTGCTATGCTTGCATCCAAATCATGAATAAACATGTTGACCAGCACTGGGCTATGGATAGCAGAAAGAGAGATGATCTCTAAGATACTTCACTTTCTTGTGTGCTTGAACTTTCACAGAATAATTTAGAAGAAACAGAATGCAACTATGACTGTGGACTCCTATTACTCAGCAGTCACAAAAAAAACCCAGCTAAGAGATGCATGTGTTGAGTGGAAGTTACAGTGCTAGGAAAACTGGAAGCATCAGAACAGCATCTCCCTCCTCCACCCTGAACATGGAATAATGTTCCTTTTTTACAATTTTTTGATATCCAAAAGGTTAAAAATGGATACATTATCCAAAATTTCCACTTTGTGCATGTTTATACTGCTGTAGTATCTGATCCCATAAGGATAGATCTGGCCAAGTTCATATCCACTCACCTAAATCCACTAATGCCTTCCAGACCTGAAAGTTCATCAGCAAGTTGCTCTGAGACCATCCTCATCAGCTGCTCTGAAGCCTAACATAGATCAAGGGCTCAGAAGCAGGTCTCCCTGTCAATCTTCCAGGTCTTTCTACAGAAGGGGGAGAAATTAGTTTGGCTGGTGTACCTCTTAATGAGTTATATCATATACTAAACTTCAAACATCTATTATAACATATTTTAATTTTTTTGAAAAAAAAAAAATTTTGTCCTGATGTATCTGTTTTTGAGAAGTGTGAATAGAGGCAATTGCATAATAGTTCAAAATAAAGTCTTAGTCTTGTGTATTGTCTGTGTGAGGTATATGTGGGGAGGTGAACATGTGTGTGTGTTGCGGGGGTGACTGTGTGCTAGATCCTTGGACCTGGCCAGGGAGGAGGGGAGAAAAGTGGGGGGGCAGGGGTTGCGTGCAGCAGAGCTTCAACCAGGCAGGGAGGAAGCTGCAGCTGCATGGCTCCTGTTGCAGTGCAAAGGGAGTCAGTTCCCAGCTGCCTTCCACCCACTCAGCTGCCCCCAAGTGGCTGCTCATCATACTGGGGAGGTGGAGTGGATGGAAAGTGGCCAGGAGCTGCCTGCCTGCACTGTCCTCCTACTTTGCTGGGCATGTGGTGCCTAGTACATTTTCTCAATGACCGCTGTCACTTCTCCATGCTAACTGCTGCCCAAAGCAGAGTAGCAGGGTCATAAGGAGGAGAAGGAGCTGCTGGAGGTGGAGGATGCCAAGCAGTACCTGGGCAACTATAGCTGCACTGGAAGCAGCATCACAAAGAAACTGTGCAAACTGGCCAGGACTGGTGGGGGGTGTGGGTGGAAGTAAGGTATAGGCTGCTCCAGGTGGGAGTGAAGGGGCTCAGCCCCATGCAGAGCACCATGGAGGCAGCTGGGTCAGGGGTGGTGCAGCTGCAGGCCAGATGTACTTAACTGGCAGGTGCCTGCCTGCAGGCTGAATTCAACCAGTTGCTGGGCCAAATCTGGCCTGTGGGCCATATTTTGCCCACTCCTGGCCTATAGATTTGGTTGAGACATAGTGACATTGATCTTGTCCTCACTACCAGTGGGCTAGCAGTGTCCATGGGGGGAGGTTGGGGGATCTAGTAGGTCTGTGGGGAGGATTGGAGGGATGAGGGGGGTTGGTGGGATAAGAGAGGCACTCTGATCCTGCCAAATGACACACAGACTATCCCCCTCCCTGCAACTTCACCTGATGCCTCTGCACTACCCCCATTCCTACAAATCACTCTAGGGGTTGGTTTTGCCAGCATGACCAGTTCTGGGAGCCTAACTGAAGTAAGCTGGGGTGGGAGAGAGGGACAGGCAGATCAGGGGGCTTGTGGCTTCACAGAGGGAGTTAGCAGGATCTGTGGGGTTGGTGGGATCAGAGAGGCTCCCTGATTCTGTCAAGCCCCCACCCCACAGAATTTCCCAGCTCCCCCTGATGCCAGTGCACCACCCCTGACCCTGCAAACCACTCCTGGGGCTAGTTTTCTAGTGTTCACCAGTCCCAGGAGCCTGATTGAAGTAGTGGGAGGAGGGGTGAGCAGATTAGGGGGCTGGTGCTCTACAGAGAGAGTTGGCAGGGTTGGGAGGGGGGTTGAAGTTCCATGTGGGAAAATTATTGAGATCAGGAGGGCTCTCCCCCCACAATATATATATATGGGCTATTTTTAGCCTCCAACTCCCCCAACACCCAGATGAACAAACCCCTACTCTGGCAAACCACCCCTGGCCAATCCCACCCACTATTCCATTGGCTCTTAGCACTGTAAAACTAGCACTGGGATTGAGGGGTTTAGCAACCTCAGAGGAGCAGGGCTGGTCCATTGGGGCAAGGGAGGTTTGTCATTCTGCACGTGGGCAGAGGGACCATGGGGCTAAAAATAACCCAGTACCAGGTGGGATAGGGAAAATGCAACCCCACTACTGGTGTCAGCAGCTGGGCTTGCTGAAACCTAGGGCTCTCACTGGGAATGTATACAGAATTTCAGTTAGATTAGTTTAGGCATACCCAATCTAACTTAGTGCATCTCTGAAGTGAATCTCAAATTTAACTGTTTAAATTAGATTAGACCAGCTATTTTTGATCAATCTAATCTTCCTGAACTTCTTTAGAGTTTGCACTTAGGTAAACCTAACTAGGGATCTAGGTGTAAGGTCCACAATTAGATTTCATAGACATCATCAGGGCTACAAGAGACCTTGGGAGATCATCAAGTCCAGTCCCCCGCCCGAAGGGCAGGAAGTCAGCTGGGGTCGTAGGATCCCAGCAAGATAAGCATCCAATTTACTCTTGAAGGTGTTCAATGTAGGCGCTTGAACCACCTCCGCTGGCAGACTGTTCCAGACCTTGGGGGCTCGGACAGTAAAGAAATTCTTCCTTATGTCCAGCCTGAAACGGTCT
>NW_017728918.1:40193824-40221381 GCF_001723895.1 Crocodylus porosus
CCTCCGGCTCCCCACATATCTGAAAAAGGACTTTTTGTTGTCCTTGATGCTTGAACCTAGTTGGAGTTCAGTTGCAGCCTTGGCTTTCCTGGTTAGATCCCTGCAGGTAAATCAGTAGGCCATTTTTAATGTGATCTAACCTCCTCCTAACTTCTCTGAATGCCATATCCCTAGTCCCCCTAGGTGGGTGCTTGCTCAGGACCACTGCAAGCTTGTATAGCCTCAGTGCCCCTGACTGTAACTCCCTGAAGTCAGCCCATGAGTAGCTTCAAGAGTGGGGGTGAAAAGTCATTGCACCTACCCTTTCAGTATTCATTCTGTGGCTCTGAGTCAAGGAGCAACGCAAAATTCTAAGCAACTAGGCAAGCAATCTCTTCAGTAAGGGCATTTATTGGGGCAAAGGCTAAAAATCAAGATGACCCTGCCCCCGCCAAAGAATAAAACAGTCCCTCTGCCCCAATTCATCCTACACAGCCTCAAGCATCATAAAGTATCATAAAGTTCACTCAGGTTTTCTGTCTTCTGTCTGAATAGCATAGGGGCATCAAAGATTGCACTTTTCTCTCTTCCTCTCTCTCTCCACAAACTGTCTCCTTCAGACAACATTCTGCTCATTGCTTCCTGCTACATAGTCATTGTTTTTCCAAGGACATCAGGTCTTCCTGGTTGATATTTACACTCATTTTTATAAACATTTCAAAATATAATATCTACCACTTTACATCTCCTCTTTAATAGTTGTTTCAAAAAAATACATATTTATCTTGCAATTTAGATACAACCTCAGTTCAACCAAACTTTGTTGGCTGAACACAAGTAACACTAATGAAATCCTATGCCCTGCATTGTACAAGTAGTCAGACTAAAAGATCGTAATAGTTGTGGAAGACTGAGTCATCATGTCTTGATACCAATGCCTACAGACTAACCCAGAAATATGAAGAAAGGAAGAGACTTTCTATTAAGCCTTTTTGTTTAAAAATAGGCAGGAAGATTTAACCAAAAAACCCCAAACTGTTACGGGCTTTTTTTTTTTCTTTTAAAGCATTAACATTCATTGTTGAAAGATTTCAGATTCTCTGCATCTCATCTAACAATATCCCTAGTTTATTTCATATTTCTTTCCCACCTGAATACCCATTTTGAAGAGCAAAAATATTCAAATATATTTGACAATAAAGGATCTAGGAAGAAAAACTATAAAAATACTACTATAGTATGCTTCAAAACAGATTTCAGTGCCATCTTGAAGCATTACTGCAGTAATTTTACACTATACATATATGTGCATAAGAAATTACCATTCCAGAAAACAAAGAGAGGTTTTTAGCTTTAGATGACGTACAAAAGAAGTAACAGTCCCATTTGAGAACTAATCCCGCTTTCAAATATATTATTACCTAGAAATGACTTGTATGAAAATATAAAGATGAAGATATGAAAGTATCTTCTCTCCTGAAACATGAACCATAATAAACTTGAAAAACAGTTGGCAGAAGAAAAGGTAAAACAAATCTGCTGTAGCAATTTAAATTTCTTGGGTAGGCATTACCTGCAGTAGATTCATTTTTTCACATGAGAGCTATTGTAGAATGTCTCCTGAAAACAATTTATAAATTCATTTAAATGTTTGTTTCAGAGAGCTAATAGTAGTTTGCACACTAGGACAGCAATTGAAGAGTTGCATCTAAATTTGAAGAATAGGAAAGGATATTCCTATTCAGTGTTGTCATCCTCAACAAAATCCTTGCTGTATAGGAAAGCATGATTTTAATAAAGCTTGTTCATATTCTTGAACTGCTGCACAAGAGAAGCTGAAGCTGGCATAGTGGTTGCATGGCAAATCAGGATTCAGCTGCAATAGCAATGTTGTATTGTGAAGCTTGCCTAGTAGAAGTCAAACCTACAAGTATCTGAGATTCATTCCCCTATTATTATTCTCTGACTTGTTCTGGTTTGGTGTAGCATTCTAAGGTCTACTTCCTCAGCAGGCAAAGCAAACCCATCACATTGGCTCAGCTTGAGCTACAGTGGCATCCTGTTTGTTACAGAGAACATGCCAAATCTTACTTCTAAACTACAACATGCTGATATGTAGAGATACCCAAACAATCTTAAATACTGAAGTGAATAAAGTTAGAATATTACTACCCAGGTTAATTTCCCCTGCTGAATGTGTGCAACTATACTGCTTCCAGTACTTCAGCTGGCTTGAATATGTCAACATGGCCCTGCAGTCATAGCATCATAGAAAATTAGGGTTGGAAGGGACCACAGGAAGTCATCTAATCCAACCGCCTGCTCAAAGCAGGGCCAGCCTCAACTAGATCATCCCAGTCAAGGCTTTGTCTAGCCAGGGCTCAGAAAACTTGAAGGATGGAAATTCCACAAGCTTTCTGGATAGCCTGTTCCAATGCTTTACTACCCTCATTGTGAGAGAGTTTTTCCTAATATCTAACCTAAACTCCCTGTGCTACAACTTGAGACCATTGTTCCTTGTCATCTGCCACCACTAAGAACAATCTAGCTTCATTCTCTTTGGAACCACCCTTCAGGTAGTTAAAAGATGCTATCAAATCCCCTCTCAGCCTTCTCCTCTCCAGACTAAGTAAGTCCAGTTTCCTCAACCTCTCATCAGTCATGTGCCCCAGCCTCCTAATCATTTTCATTGGCCTCTGTCCACTGGATTCTCTCCAATTTGTCCACATCCTTTCTGTAGTGGGAGGCCCATAACTGGACACAGTACCCCAGATGTCGCCTCACCAGTGCCAAATAGAGGGGAAGAATCACTTCCCTCAAACTGCTGGCAACACTGCTGCTAATGCAGCCCCATATGCTGTTAGCTTTCTTGGCAACAAAGGCACACTGTTGGCTCATATTCAGCTAATTGTTCACTGTACCCCTTAGGTCCCTTTCTGCAGAGCTGTTGCATAGCCCGCTAGTCTTCAGTCTGTACCGATACATGGGATTTTTCTGCCCTCTGTGCAGGACTTTCCACTTGTTTTTATTGATGAGATTTATTTTGGTCCAATCATCCAATTTCTCTACTTCCCTCTGAATCCTAAACCTATCCCCCAGTTTGGTGTCATCTGCAAACTTGCTCAGGGTGCAGTCCTCATCTTCCAGGTCACTGATTAAATTATTGACCAAAACTGGCTCCAGAACCTGGGGCACTCCACTTGATAACTACTGCCAGTTAGACATTGAGCCACTGATTACTACCCTTTGAGCCCAATGACCCAGCCAGTTTTCTATTTACCTTACAGTTCATTCATCCATCCTGTACTGCCTTAGCTTGCTGGTGAGGATGTTGTGAGAAACCAGATCAAAAGCTTAACTAATGTCCAGGTATATCATGTCCACTGGTCTCTTAGTATCCAAGTCAGCTCATCACAGAAGCAAGTCAGCTCATCACAGAAGACAATCAGGTTGGTCAGCATGACTTGCCCTTGACAAAACCATGCTGACTGTTCCTAGTCACCTTCTTCTCCTCCAAGTGCTTATAAATGAAGTCCTTAAGGACGTGATCCATAACTTTTCCAGGGACTGAGGTGAGGCTGCCCAGTCTATAAGTCCTTGGATCCTCATTCTTCCCTTTCATAAAGATAGGCCTTATATTTGTCCCTTTTCAATGGTCTGGGACCTCTCTGGATTATCTTTGAAAACACACGACAATGGCCAGTGGCTCTGCAATCAGATCAGCCAGCTCCCTCAACACCCTTGGGTGCCCCATGGGCTGGTTCACATCCAGCTCTTCTAAATAATCCCTGACCTCTTCTGTCACCACTATCACTGCTCATTTCCTCCCCAAACTGTGCTTCCAGGTGCAATAGTCTGGGAGCAGACCTCGCCTGTGAAGACTGAGGTAAAATGGCATTGAATACTTCAGCCTTTTCCACATCATTTGTCACTAGATTGCTTCCCCTATTTAGTAAGGGACCCACACCTTCACTGATCTTCCTCAAAACTTCATTGTACCTCAAAACCCTGCATGGACTGGAATTACTAATTTCACCACTGGGATGGTACAAAACTCAGTATACCTGGACATAGAGCATCTTTGGTAATTTCTAAAAGACAAGTGGGTATAATATTATGCTAAGCATCATCATAACCAGTACCACCACCATTACCACTAGTGAACTGTTGAGTAGATGTTAAGGTTATAATCCTGATGTTGTCTTAAAAAAATTGATATGTATTCTCTATCTTTTCAACAAGGTGAAATGTGTTGCCAGCATGCTTCAGAGGGAGTTACCTGTGAACTGCAAAAACACTAAATAAGTGTGTGCAAACATGATACTAAAATAACATAATTGATGGAGGATATTCACATCTCAGTGGTCAGGGATTCCAGGTGCAATTTCCTTTCTACAAATACTTTATTAAAAACAAAAAACAAAACTGGACAAATGAAAAATAATTGGGTACTCTACATTTTATACACAAAGGTCTAAGTTTATACTGTAATATTAAGAAACATTACTTATGCAGAAGTATTCTTAAACTACTTGTAATTATGCTCTTTAATGCCTGTAATGTTTTATTTAATGTTCTTAGTCATAAGAAGCAATCTTATTTTAAAATAAGTTCATTTCTCATAGATGTACTATATATATCTTGCCCTCTTTTTATATAGAGAGTCTTCTACAGACATATTTTACCCTTTACTTAATGCTTTCCTCATGTGCCTAAATCCTCAAAAGTACTATAACCAATAACTAGAATTCAATATTCATTTTATTGAATTAATAAAAGAACATGCCAACACTTAAGAAAGTGAAAAAAAGAGCCAAATTAGATATTGGTATACCTGTAATCATTTTGTGTAACAGAGTAGTTAAGAAAACATTGGGTACTTATAAACATGTTTTTCCACATTTTAATTATAGGGCTTCAGTGTCGACCCCCGATCAAATGTACTAAGCTCCCATTCAAAATGACCATGGGGGTGCTTTATCTCATTGAATCAGATTTCAGTAAAGCCTGCCACAGCCACTTTGAAACATTCAGGGGCTTAATACATATGTCCAGGAACCACTCTACTTAAAACACACCCTCCCATTCCTGAGCATGTGTATAGGCAGCTGTTAGTATTATTGCTGTAAGGTATATTATCTTGCTTCGTTCTTCCTCTTGTAGCACTTCCAAAGCTTTAGAAACTTTTAAACCCTTATAAAAGATTACAAAATATTTTTTTCTTGTGGAAACAGGGCTAGTTCCATTACACCTTTGTAGTTATTGAACAGGGCTAGTTCCATTACACCTTTGTAGTTATTAAATTAGTTATGGCATAGAATGAAAAACCAATATATAATACTTCAGAATGAATTCAACATCTAATTAATTTTATATTTGATTTGAAATTTCATATAACAAATCTTCTTGTTAAATTTCAGAACATGATGGAAACAATAAATGCAGTTCTTTCTTTTAGTAAATAGACGTGGATGTGAACCCTAGCTGAAAATTTGCATGTGCACATGTTATATATGCTATACATTCTGAAAGTTCTGATCAGACCTATATGGACAAGATTCTTTGGGGAAATGTGATATCTTTTATTAGACCAAGTAAATAGTTGAAGAAAATGTCCTTTGCAAGCTTTCAGGCACAAACACCCTTCTTCAGGCATAGGGAGAGTCTGCTGTTGTTTTGTGTTCCCCAGGATGCAATAGAAGACAATATGCAAAATGCAGGTCTGTGAAAATGCAATTGCATGGCTGTGAAGATCAGAGGAAATGGAAGATAATAGGTGTGAGACAGGTAGGTGTGAGACACACAGAATGTAGCTGGTAAAATGTACAGAGGTTACCTGGGTTATTGGATGACAGGCAGGTTATTATGTACCATAAATCCAATATCTGTATGTTGTACATTATTTTTTTTTATTCAGTAGATTTATGAGGCGAAGTTTATAGACCCAACTATGCTCCTGCATAGTTGTGAAGCATATATGGAGTTGTTGTAGTAGTCAGAGGACGGTAGATGTTCAGTCCTTTGGGAACAATGTTGTGTTTCTCGGATAGGCTTAGAAAATATATGTTGCTTTTGAGTTTATTTCTTTTTCATGTCTGATGCATCTACATGTCACCTTATGCCATCATAGGAATGTACTATATTGCCATATGGCACACTACAATGACATAGCAATCATGTGAGTCTGCACATGATTGGCAGCTATGTCACTGTAGTGGCACACTCCTCCATTTTAGCATGCTGCTACGTCTCAGCATCGGCAAAACCTAACTGTGCACCACATGCACTGCACAGTACGGGTGGTTACTGTACTGTGCTTCCAAAAGGAAGTACTAAAGCACAGTGCCTTAGCAATGTCTCTGTATAATGATGTGTAGATGCACTCATTGTGAAGTTTTTAGGCATGTTCAGAACGTAAGATAATTTTGGTTCCTCTAGATTCTTGGGTTGTCAAGCTCAAATCAGGTGGTGGGCCATATTCCCTGTTCGCATCCAGGACATTAACACCATCTCTTACCTGCTTGCTGATGTTTGCTGCCAGGGGTGCCTGAAAATAGAAAATTCAGTAGGAGCTGAGAGGGTACCTGGCTCCAGTGTTTATCCTTTTAACTCACTGGTTGCTGTCTGTGCTTACAGAGTGACTTCAATGAGAAACTCTGTAGGCTGGATGAGCTACCTCCATTGATTGGATCCTTCCTGTGGGCTGTAATTTGATACTCCTGCTCTAGAAGGAAGAGCTTTCTCCATTTTCTTCTTATCTTCTCCTGTTAAACTACAGCCTTTATCACTGCTTGGGAGAATTAGGTGATTTCAGGGGGGGGATATTATGAAAGGGTAATGCAAGGAAATGTCAAATTAAATCTAGAGGATTTGCAGTAAATCTTAAAGGTGGTGAAATTCAAGTAGAGCTTCATCTCCTAGTACTGCTATTATAATTACATGGCCTATATTAAAACAGCACTGTTTTAGTACAGCTAACCAGAAAGAAAATATTTTGTTTCATGGGGAAGTTCTCATTTTTTTTCCATCCAGAACAGAATGAAAATAAACATTTTAAAATGTTCCTCAGAATGGCAAAACTACATTTTAAGTTGATTTTTTTATATTCTCCTATATCATTTTGTTCATGCTTTTATTTTTAATATAATATTTATTTCTAAATAAAAATAACTTTGAAATGAAAAATCAGAAGGTTCAGGCCTAAAGTAAGTTAAAATAGTTTGTGGATTTTCTTTAAGACTTCTTTCAAAATTCCACGTTCTGTAAAACATTTAATATTTACTTACTGGAAAAATGCCCTTGTCACAGGTTCGAGCCACAGGGACAGCCATGATGCCCCTTGTGGCCCTGTGATCCCTGCTCAGCTCCATCTATATTATGGCCCTTCGTTGATTGCTCATCCACCATGCCTTGTTCTTATTATAAATTAAATAAGGGAGCCTACCCACAGGCCTTAGAGTGAGCCTTAGTCCACTTGTCATATTCCTGGGTCCCTCCTGGACCCTCAGTCACCTGGATTCCACCATTAATTCAATAGCCCTTCTCAGTTCATCTGTGTCCCTGGTGGGCCCTATAGCTTTAAGGGCTAAATCCATATCTATGCTTCCCCAGGTCATCTGCAGCCTTAAGCCTCTATGTGTGACTCTGCTTTCCTCTACTACACCATGCCTCAAGCCTTGTGTGTGTTCTCTCTCTTCAATATTGACTATTTGTACACATGTTCCCCTTTGGGTTCTTTCATGTTCTGGTCCCCTACACAGTCTCCATCTGTGTTCTCAGGCCCCTTGCCCCATGAGCAGCCCCTCCTCTGGGCTCATAGACCTGCCTGGTCCCACAAGCATCCCCTCCTCCAGCAGTATAACTTAAATAAATACCAAGCATCTCAGCCCCTTGGAAGACACCTCAACTGTCTAGGGCAGGGGTTGTCAACCGGGGGTACACATACCCCTGAGGATACATGGGAAGGCCCTAGGGGTACACATGGGTGAGTGGGGATGGAGCAGCAGCAACCACCAGCCCACACCACTGACAACCAGGAGTAGGGCCGGGGAGGAGGGGAAAAGGGAGCAGTGTCCCTCTATGGGCTGCAAACGAACCACCTGGTTAGCTGGACATGGGGGGAGAGGGAAGAAGCTTGCAGGTGGCAGCAGTAGCCACCACCCCGAACTGCTGCTGCTCTGCATTTGGCCACACCCCCACCCCACACACACACTATGCACATTCCCTACCCCCCTGGTCCGCATCTGGCTGCCGGGGATACACTTATTAAAAAAGGTTGAAAACACCTGCTCTAGAGGATTAACATAAACAAAGGCCACTTGCCTGTAAAAGCCTGCTCTTTCTCAACCCAAGGAACTTGCCTCAAATTCCAGGCCTGCAGAGTTATTCAGTATAATCCAGGTCTCTTCAGGGAAACTAATGCCCTGCAGCCAGGAGCTTCTCACTGCATGGTGGTTGGGGAGAAACTATTTGACCAGTGCAGACTCTGAGCTTATATAGCTCCAGTCTGAGCCTTCTTCCAGTCAAGTGAGTTTCTCACTAGCTCCCCTCTACCATCTGCAAGCAGTTTTGCAGGCTGCTTGCTCTCCTGAAGGAGAAGAAACATCCCAGTGCCTTCCTACACGTAGGTGATGCATAGGTGGGGCATGGGAGGAGCATATTTCCCCCCGCCCCCCAAGAGTGCTGGTGCCCCCTGACAGCAAGTGCTCTGGCTGATAGGAGGAGATGGAGAGTACTAGTGCCCCCTGAAAATTGGCTGTGCTGGTGGTGGAAGTGCCGGCACTACCGCCACCACCACCATGCTGCATGTGGAATGCCAGAACTTCTGCTGCTGCTGTGCCACATGCGGAAGTGCTGGCACTTCTGTTGCTGCTGTGCTGCCAGCGCACTCCACGATTGGCTACTGGGGGACCCCCGCCCCGGTCTCTGACTGGCCGTTGGGGGACCCTTCCTCCCAGTTGTGCCCTGGGGTGCCCCCCCAGACTTGGAAGGCACCAGTTGTCTATTTTCCTACAGCCTCATTGGTGGTCCCTACCACTTCGAGGCAGTATATATATGTAAAGAGGAGATAAGGTGATAGTAGATGGCACTCAGAAATGAATGAATATACAGTGTAGTTCCTTGATTTTATAGGGCTAATAAAATTGTCAATGTTGTACACTGTAAATGGTTTCCTCTATCTCTTTACATAAAATTCATAACTTCAGCCTCTGTCCATGCATTGCCCCAAATGGCATGATCATGACACTACTGAAGTGTTACTTAAGAACGTGGCAGACAGGATGAAGGGTAGGAGAAAAAGTGGTGATTGAGGTAGCTGGCTGCTGTCCTCTGTCTGGCTCTGTGACCTGACTGGCTTGTGATCGGGACCCTGAAATGGACCCAGAGCCAGACCGGATATGAATGAAGGATATGAAAGATGGGTATACTATAGTCACATATGTTAGTTTTTCTTTATTAGCAGCTTCTACATGCCCAGAAGTGTTAGTTCCTGGTGGAATTCATTGCAATTTATCTGGTAGTGTTGGGGTGATGTTGTAGCCAGGATGGTCCAGGAAAAATGTGAGAGGCGAGAATTTTTATGGGTGATACCTGTTATTGGATTAGCTTTATAGGTGGGATGGATATAGACAAACTTTCAGGTACCACTTTACCCTACCTCATGGAATCCAAGGGCATTTATACATGTGCTCTGGGAAGCAGCAGGGGGTGCTCTAATTAGTGAGCCATGCTAATTAAAAACTCATGAGCATCACATATATCAGTGTCCCTGCACTGAAAAAAGGCAGTAGGGCACATCGAACTAAAGCTCATTGAACACATTTTAGTTTAGAGCACCCTGCTGACATTTTTCAGCATGGGGGAGGATGATACATGTGATGCTGGAGGCTGCTGGAGCATGTTAATTTCTGTGCTTCAGGAGACTGTATTAACTGAGTCTGCTCCAATCTGCTGAGTTTACAGCATGTCAGAGCAGCCTTGCTGCACCTCTATAGGAGCCCCAAATACCTATCTATGTCCTTCTCAACTATACAAGTTGATCCAATAGAAGATTTCATCTACAAAAATTCTTGCCTCCCTTAATTTATCTATTACTTTTAAACCAAACTATTCTTTGCTGGTGGAAGGCTACAATGAAAATAAAGAAGTGTAGCAATATGAATCACACTAGTGGTTTAGGTGTGCTGAAAAGTCCAACAGGCCAAAGCTCTTCACCCTACTTCCTTTTGCGGGGGGGGGTTTGGAACATCTAGTCATATGTCTTTTCTTAAAGTATATATCTCACTGAACTCGATCCCTTTCCACTGCTTGTACTCTGAAGAGTCCTACTTGTATTTACTTCTATACTTAGGAAAAAATATTGTCAATTGCTAATAGTGTTTTCATATCAGGACAAAAAAAAAAGCCAGTTCCTGTCAGCCTTTTATTATGGAAAAAGCACTGCTATATTATAACTCATATGTTTATGGGAGGCCAAGGCAGCTCCTGACATTGTGTTAGTAGAAGCACTGTCAATACCTTTCTCTTCACTGAGAATGCCATGACATACATAGAGTATTAAAAAAATGAAAGTGGTGTTGAAAAATATTTTGTCCCAAAGTTGGTAAGAAGAGAGAGAAAAAAAAGGAAAATCAGCAATGAGTAACTTTATTCAGTCTTTCTTAACAGTACCATGTGGGATCTTCTGCTAATATGGTTTAGGGGAATGCAGTGCTATTTACCATCATTTTTGACAAGTGGGGAAAATATTCACATGGTTTCCAGATTATTAACCTAAGAAAAAGTAGTGTAAGCATATTCAAAACTCAAACAAAGAGAACATTTCTAAAGATTTGTTTTGTAAAACCAAAGGAATGAATACATAAATAAATAACATTTATCCACGAATGTTCACATTTAGCCATGAATGCTGTATAACTGCTAAGCTCCACCTTCATTAATAAAAAAATTCCTTGACTTCAATAAGGGTGAATCCTCCAAGCCCCCATAAGCTTCCACCCCAGAGTCTGATCTTCATCACAAAACTTACCAACTTCCTTCGCTTTCTATGAGGGGTATTTTTATCCTTCCTGTTTCTAATATAAATATGCAGCAAAGTGTGTGTGTAATGTGTGCGTGGTTGTGATGTTTTTGTATCTGCTTTGAAAATAGTTTCTACAGTGTAGAATCTTTGGAAATACATGGCAATGGAAAAAGTTACAAGCTATTGATTTTCCACAGCTTCCATGATAATTTACAATTTGGCAGTGTAAAATATAAGTGCAAGCTCAATTTAATGAGACTCAAGAGAATAAATATTACTGATGTTTTCTAACAACAAAGATTTCTACCTCATTTTTACCTTTGAAGATATGCCATAAGAGACAAAATGTTCCAGGTAACACCTTTGATTTTTTTTTTTTAATGGAATAATTGTGCTAAACATTCCACATTTGCTACTAGTTCTCCAACTGCTGTATCTGAGGGATGGAAGTTATTTTCATATGGAAACAGTTTGGCAGATTCCCTGCTGTTCATCTCAGGAAGCACAGCACAGAAGGGCAGCCTAAATCAAAGTCTTGGCTTCTCCAGGGAAAATGATGCCCTCTTCCAACCCCAGAATAAGTTACAGAACTCCAAGGCCATTGCAACTTCCACTATACTTAAGGAATATCTTTATAATATTTAGGATATCTTTTTAATATTCAGTGCTACTTAAAATCTAAATTAAATAAAGAAGTCTACCCTTTATATTATGTGGATGCATCTACATCTCTACAGATGTGTTTGTGTAATACATGCGCAACCATGTACACACATGGACAAATAATGTAACACACAAATCCATATTTTTAAATACTTTAATGTGTTTTCCTTATTATCTCTCTATTTTGGCATATAAATATATGCACATACAACATCCCATTTTGATGAATATCTGTTAATACGACCTCAATCACTATAGACTGACTTGTAGTCATTAATGTCTTATCCTCACATTATCCCTTTAGGGTAGACAACCAGCACTTCTACTTTAAAGATTGTGAGCTGAAACACATAACTATTTAGTGAAGCACAGAGAATCTAATTCTCATGAGTCTTACTACAATGCCTTGAATTCATATATTCTGGTTTCTTCCTCTTCTACACTTTCTTCATCCCTTCTCCTTAATCTCACTCTCTGGAATTCCTGGACCCTTCTTTCTCATCTCTTCTATATCCCATCCTTCCCCCATATGATTTTAAATACCCTGATATTAATTTATAAATTTCAGTACTCATTATTATTCACCAACATTTACTCCAGAAAATATTATTTGTCATCCTTCCATCCATCCAAATGAAGACCAAAAACCCTACAAGACAATTTAAATGGTCAGTCTCACCCTACAAACCTGACAGTGAACCATTTGATACCAATTGCTATTAGGCTGCATAACGTATTCTGCAAATATTTATGAATGATTAATATATCCACTTGAATCAAAAGCCATCCTGAAGTAGTTCACACAGAAGAAAAATGAAGTTGTATTCATAATGAATATTACTCACAATGAATAATTCAATATGTTTTATGAACAACTGTGGCAGATGAGACTTTGAAACAGCGGGAAAACAACAAAGCAAACCCTTGAAATTTATAATAAACAGAGGTAAAGTCTTCCTGTGCTTGTCAGGAATGGCGTAATGGGCAGCATGATATGGCACTGACAATTGATCCATGCATGAGAAAACATTCTTTACAAACAAAAGCTGAATACATGAAAAAATATCATTCAGCAAAGCAGAGCAATTTTTCCAATTAAAATTATTCTGCTGAATTTTTGTCAGTCAGATTGTATTATGCTCAAAATGTAATAAAAAGAAAAGGTACAGGAAACAGTCTGGCATACAACAGAATCCCTCCTATTTTTCAAGTATAAACAGGAATAAGAACCAGAAAAAAACTGGAACTGAGGCACGTATCGGGGGGGGGGGGGTTTCCAAATGTGTATCTGATAAGCTGCTAATAAATTTCACGTGCTCCCACTAGAAGTCACTGAAGGAGAAAACTTCTAGAAAATGGAACTGCCTATTTCTGAGCAGCAGCTAGCATCAGGGAGGTACATACGTACATGCTGTATGTGTGGATCAGGGCAGCTTTTCACCAACCATGAACAACATGTATATCTTTCAGCCTATAGTTTCCCTTAACAATTTAAATAATCTGTTTCCCAAAAAGAGGCTCCTCCTATGTCACCTAGCAGCATAAGGTCAATGATGGGGTGGAACAACATAGAAAAACCAAATGAAAAGTAGATATAATAGAGAAACATCAAAAATAAAGACAAAGTGTGTTACAACGTGTAATTTTCTCTCTGTGTGTGCCTATAACTAGATATATGCTCAATGAAGAAAAGCTTATATGGATCTCAAGTCTTAAAGCTCTGAGCAGTCCTAAGAGGTGGTGAGTCCTTGACACTTACAGACTTCAACAGCAGCAGAAGTTGCCCAGCTTTTTTGCAGGAATAGGGTCTTAGGTTTAACCTTGTTAAAAGATATGTATTATGAACAGGGAATGGAAAAAATGTGTACAGAACACAGAAAAACACAATATTATTATTGTCTGGTGTTTGAGCTTGATTTAAAATAGTAAATATATAATATATACATAGAAAATATATGTCCCTAAAGTGCAGACATTTCACCACTGCAAGACATTTATAGATCAATTTGTTTGTGTGTTCACTGACAAAAGAATATGGGATTTCTCCATTTAGAATCTGTTATTGTAGCATGATATCATGGGACTACTGAAGAGTGAAGCTATAACATATCCCAGAGCTAGCCAGAGGCACACCATATGGAATGGCAAGTTACCGCTACTGCGATTTCAGTAAAAGAAGAAAAAAAAAAACAAAAAACAGTTTACACTAGACGCTACAATACATTACTTCCTTGTCTCTCAAAGTTAAAATTTGCCCTATGAATGGTATAAAATGATTAGTAAATCCTGTTTAAGGGGTGCAGAGATTCAGTTGAGGTAATAATCAAAAGGATCATCTGTGCATTCAAATCTCTTCCATGTAATAAAGTGTGTGAATCCCTCTAGACAGGACATGCTTATAAAATTTCTTGGCTTTGTTAAAATTAACCCTCATTCTGAAACCAGTGAGACAAGCTGTTGCCAGCTACAATTAGACAAAACGTTAAAGCTCTTTTATCCTTTCATCTTTATTTTAAGGAAAATCCTAAATATTGAAATAAAAATATGTATATAACTTAGCTTTCCCACAAATTTTCTAATTCACCAAAAACATCTAAACTTCTTATTGCAAGTTACATTAAGCCAACATTTTTTTAATTGCTAGCAAACTAAACCCGTTGTTTTCATAGCTCCATTAGCAACCCCAAGTGCAGACAAAGTAAGCTACAATTTTCTCTGTTTGACATCAAGATAAACCCAGATGATGCAATCCACCACTTGTGTACTTGTATTTCTGCTGCAGCAACATCACTGGTTGCTGAGCCCCAAGATAACAAGACCATTACAGCCTGTTCTTCAACCAAGTTCTATTGGTCACTCTTACTCCCAGTCAGTTCCCCACTCTCTCCCAGTCAGTTCCCCACCATGCTTGTAAACAGTGTAAAGTGAGCCAAAATTACCCAAGACTTTTGAAATCTAAGGTATGAAGGGATTTAACTGTCCAGATTCATTTTATTGCCCAGTTGGCATTAGGAAGAAAAACCCCTTACTACACAGAGGGAGAATAAGTAAGTTTTGTTTTCACCATCCTTTAAGCATGTGGTAGGCTTAGCCCTGTGGTACTGGATGGTTTGCAAAATAAGGGAATCTCCTTTAACCCTAAGTTTACACACCTGCTGAACACTGCACACTAGGTGTGAGAAATTATCCTACAGGACTATGCAAACTTATCTTCAGTACCAAATGGCCCCTCATGCCACCAGACATACAAACAACATTCCTCTTGCCCAGTTGCTCCTCTCAGCTGCCAGGGGATACTGTCTTGCTGATATGAAAGCAAACCAGCTGCCTTTCAGCCTTTTGTCCAGCTGCTATCTAACCTCCCTCCTGGTTCCTAAACAGCCTCAGGGAGTAGGTGCCTCACTGAGAGGTGAATGGCCCAGCATGGGAAAAAGAGCTCCTACAGTGACTTAGAGCACAGACAGAAGTGACAATTTTCACCCAATCTGGCTACAGAAAACAGTCTATAGCCATGACCAAACACAAGTGCACAGCTGCAGACTGCTTCAAAAATATCCAAGCAGGTGAAAATCTGACCCTTTATTCCATGAAGGGTTAGATGACAATGTTTGAAGACAATGTGCCTTCTGTAACTTGTGTCTGTGCTGCCTCCCAGGTTGTCACTGTTTTCAGAATGGGAGGGGCGAAGGAGAATGGAGGGAGTCTGATCTGGGTTTTTTTCAGCCCCTGCTGAAAGGTGGGGTGGGTGTTTTAGAACCCCCTACCCCAAGGTGGTGGAGCTCCAACACACCCACCCCACCCTCCAGCAGCAGCTGGGGAAACCCTAAAATGAGCTCCCTTTGCCCTCTCCCATTCTGAAATAGAGACAGGCTCAGATAGAGGAGGAGCCATTGCTAGAGGAAACTGGATGCAGGGTCCCAGTCAGCAGCTAGATTCCCCCCTCCCCCCCGGCAGCAACTATAAACATCTGTTTGGTCCAGGGTGTCGTTGTAAGTCAGAACGCTTCCTGAAAAGTGTCCTCAGTTATAGTGGGGAGCTGTACTTCTGTCTGCATGCTAAAAGCTAAAAGCTGAGAATAGGATCACATCAGAGATAGAACATGTTTGGAGAAGTAGGCAACCTAGTGTGGGGTGGAAACAGCCTGACCCCAGCTTCCTTCATCTACTCCAAATAAGTCAATTCTCCAACCTATATCTAGAATTCTTAGTGTTTTTCTATTCAAGTTGAACATCCCATTGCAATCCCTCAATCCCTTCTCCAAATTGACCCCAGTAACTACCAGATTCTCTCTCACTTCATGCTCCTCAGTTCATACTACCTCAGGCTCTCAAGTCCTCACACTTCTGCTCCACCACTTCTTAGGAATTCAGGGAAATTATTCAGAAGTCAGGGACTGTGCCCATAAGAAGTAAAGAAGACCAAAGCATGACAGTGGAAAGTTTAATTCTGAGTCTGACCTAAAACTGCCACCCTCCTATGTGTAGTTAGTGTAGTAGAGCTACCTGTAGCAGGGTAGGCTCTGCAAAATGCTGCATAGCCACCCTAGGAAATAGGCAAAGGCAAATATAGGGTGCCTCAAAACCCTAGCTCCCACCTCTTTGTGATTTATCTTTCATTAACAAAAGACTAAGGGGAGCATACTCCAACAGAAAAGCCCTTGGTAAAAGAGATGTGTAGCATAAAACACCCACCAGTTTCAGAGAAGAACACTGCTGTAAAAGCAGCCTCTGCAAGGTGCAAGGAGGGGAAATTTTTGAATAAGTGTCAGCCTGGCTAATAAACCAAGCAAAGCGAGCCACAAGTGTATGAAAAACTAACTAAAAGGGACAAAAGCCCCTCTCTTTTTGTCCTTGTGTTTTACAGGATGAAAACACCATTGAAGTATCATGAAATTTGCCGAGTACAATAAAGAAATCAAGCTTAACTGTTATGTGTAATGACTAAGTTGTGTTTTACTAAGTATGTAAAATCCTATTACTATAAGTAATTGTGATGTCAACTATGCTGGACCACAAAATGTAGGGCAAAACTACATGATAAGCTATAAAATACCTAAAAAGTGGCTACAAAAAAAATACATCATGCAAAGTATCACCTCCATAACCTCACAGAGTTCAGCCATGCAAAAGATCAGGAAGACTGACTAAATTGTTTGTTTTATTGTCGTACTTTGTTTCCTTTTTTATCCTTGTTTTTGTTTTGTTTGCGTTCAAATTAATGCAGTTTAGTTTGTATAGTAAAAATAATAATGTAATGAAGTTTTATTAATTTCCAGATTTAATGTAAAGGTTAGGAACAAAAAATAAAATGATACAATCCTAAGCAAAACCAGGACCTTCCTGTGCAAACAGAATACCTAATTTCCAAGGCAAATTAATAAAAAGTCCTAACCTTGACATTTGTCCAAACTTTTACAGGATGGAAAGGCACTAGCTGCACTACAATAGCACCAAGTATCCAGCAAATCAATGCAGCTGCATATTCATGCCAGTCAAAAAGCAGAAATGACCCTATGGTACCATCATCCCAGTTCCTAGCTCAGTCCCAAGCTGGAAATCAAGTACCTAAGCACTCTCCTACTCCTCATCAACAATGGGAAAAAGGTCAATCCTCTGTCTGAGTAACACTAAAACACCATCTACCTTGCCAGGCCCAAGGGCTGTGTTGTGCGGAAAAACGATGACCTCTGAAGAATCAGCTGGGTTTCTCTTTTGCTGCCTATACCTAAATCTGTGAGGAAGTGTTAGGGTGACAATTGTTTGCATTTTCAGGAAGCATTGGATCTGCAGCTGGAATAAAGGCTTTTTCCTGTGTCTCAGCAAAATTGCTGGCCACAAGGCAGGATAATATATTAAGACTAACCTTGCAATGCTTAGGCAAGCAGTTTTCTAAACAAAGTCGTAGTGTTAGGGCCCATTGTGTAAGAAGAACAAGATGCAGCCCACCAGCTATCGTCAGGTGATAAAGCAGAAGCAAGACCTTGGAGATGAAGAAGGAGTCAGCAAAAAACCAGAAAAAAACAGTAATTGACTGAAAGTACCCGAGTTCATGGCCTTATGCATACACTCTTAGAAGAGAGGCATGTAAATGAAGGAAATGCACAGGCAATTCTATGCTAATGAAGTAACCAGTAAACTGAGGTGAAACTTGAAATGGGAGGAGAAATGGGTGGAACAGGAGGAGGGATGAAGGCAGGAGAATGTTAATGAGTATGAACCAAGGCGTATAAAATGTGAAAAGAACTATTGTTCAGTGCAGGTCCCCAGTTTGTTGTTTTTTTGGGACCTTTGCCCAAAGCTGTCTCCATTCTGAATAAAGTTGTTGCAAGCAATGTATGCAAGTAGCATTTGCTCCCTGCTTACTTTGGCTAATGTGTAACAGGGTCCATGAGCAATTGGATTGTCGTCTTCCTAGTCACTGGGTGCCGCATGGAGTTGGGGTCTAACATAGATGTGCTTCAGGGTAGACTTATTGCACAGTATTTTTCCTGTGTAATAAGTCTACTTTGAATGAATAGCATGTGTAGATGTGCCATTAAGGAATAACTTGGTAGAAATTTGCAGTGGTTTGTTTAAAACGTGGCATCTTTATCTGCTATTTCTAATTACTGTGACACCCTAAAATCAGTTTTATCTAAAACTATTAAAATAACTCTCCAAGACAAATAGACTCAGGGGGAAACAAATCACAAAATTTATTTGCTATTTTATATATAATTTACAGTAAATCATCTTGAAACTTGTAAAGCAGCTGACAGTTCACAAAGACAAAAAAAAAGGAGTCAATGGACTATGAGATTTCATTATGAAAAAAGCATGCACATGGAAAGTATGTGTCTAATGAACAGATGAAGTTAAAATATTACTAAAATGTTCAGACTTCTTTAGGAAATAATTTTAATGGGTGATTTTAACAATTGATTGCTGGCTGAAAACTGTGGCAGCCAATCCTTATCCAGCTTAACTGGTATTTCATTGTTTTGTATTGAGGAAACAAGGTATACAGCTGTTCAGAGCAATTATGCAAATCAGAAAAAATGTTCTCAGCTGTGCTCTTTAGACCCCTTCTCACCAAGAATTAACATATATAATAACATTAATTAAGAAATGTCAAGCTGTTTTAATGCTAACAAAGATGAAATCATATAACAGGATTATACCTTACTATAAATAATCTTTACTAGAGCAAATCCATTTTTGTTTATGTTTTGAAAGGTTATAAAGTATGGAGAAGATGCTTACCTAACCATCATTGTCTGTTGATTTTGGTTCTCCAAGACCACAAAATGTTATTAACACCTAATGGCCAAATTAATACTTAGGGTCTTGTTGCACCTTAAGCCAGAAGCTGTACAAATGCTGATTGGTCTTAGTGCTAACTTGAGTTTGAAATAGTTGCATCTTCAGGTCAACAGGATTCTGGAGGGCTGAAAGGTATGAATCACTTCCACCCTCCCATTCCAGGCTTTCCCCTTATCCCCCAGGGCTCTCTTGGCTCCTTCCTGCCCCCAGGGCTCTCCACTGCCCCTTGGGGTTCCCCCCATTCTCCTCCTGCCCCTGTCCTCCCACAACTTACTTGTGATTGCCTGCTATCTGTCTCCCAGGGAGAAGGCAGGGAAGGGTTAACCTGCCTGCCCAACCATGACCACCGCTGCTGCCAGGCTACAGGTCTTATATGGGCTGAGCATGGCCCAAAGAGAAACAGCTGTGGTGGCAGCAGCTGCACAAGCAGGTTAGCCCTTACCTGTCTGCTCCTTAGGACACATACCATGGGTAGCCACAACTAAGCAAAGAGGGGCAGTGAGCAGGAGGGGCGGGGGATCTAAGTTGCTGGTGAGGGCAGGAGCACTAAGCCTGGTCCTGGCTAGTGGGAGTGGCTGGGTGAGTGGGGTATTAACACTAAGGTGTACTCTAGTGTGGCTACACATTAGTGTAACATGAAATGGATAACAGATCAGAGATAATCCTGCCCTGAATACCATAACTTTGAGCTGCATGATAAGTGCTTAAATCTAGTTTCATGTGTTAATGTGCAGAAAATCCAGGTGTTAAGAATTCCAGGAGCTACCCAAAATTACCTTGTAACAAGGTCCTTACACACCACCTAAGGAAGTAAAGGCAAGAGCACATGTAATAAAGCAGATCCTTCCCTTGAATCTTATGCTACTTTTGTTCCATCATTCCAAATGAAAATGGTAGCAATTACTGTGTTGTTATGTAGTTTTATGGATCATATAAGAATCATTCTTAAGTATCTAGTCCCATGGAAATAACTCTGAATTTTGAGAAGAACATGCATAGAATAAGCTATGCAGAGTAGTTGTAGAATCTCCATTCTTGAAATCTTTGAAGAGCTGCTTAGAACAACAATTGTTGAGTATGGTTTAGATTGGGATGATGCTGTCTTAAAGCAGTGGGTTGGCCTAGTTGACCTCCTGAGGTCCCTTCCAAGCTCTACTTCTCAGCGATTCTATGATTCTTTATGTACACAAACCTTATGTTAAAGAGACTAAAAAATAAATAAATAAAAATAAAGCCCTTTAGATATTTTAACTTGTTTAATAAAATTGAAGATGTAATACATTTTACTAATTCAGGCTTCCTTCTCTCTAACTCATCTGTTTGGAAATACAACAATACCTGTTTGTTGCCTAAACGGGCTGAATACATATTGAGATGTGGCCTCTTTTTCAAAGGATATACTGCTAATGCTCATCAAGTGGCTGTATATACAAATAATACTTGAGAGTTGTGTCCACATTAAATTGAGGGTTTGCGAAAACTAAACTTGCCCCCCATGCCCTCTGGCTCACCAATCGGCAGCTTCTGATGTGACTTGGAGAGATTAAAGGGTCTCCCGATTCAATTTGGATTTGGAGATTCAATCCCTGAATTGGGCTGAATCTTCTTTGAATTGAATCAGTGACTGAAGTTTGCCTTTTAGCAGGGAAACCCATGGATTTCCCCCTTTTGCAAAGAGCTCTGTAGGCTGGCTGGGTTCTAGCCTGCAAAAGCTGTTTGCAAAAGGAGCGGGAAAGCCCCAGCCATGCCCAAAGAGGGAGGGAGACTGGGGTGACGCCGGCAACTCACCTGTGCCAGGAGACGACACTCCCGGGACACCCGCGCAGCTCGTGAGCCGGCTTTACATACAGCTGCGGCCAGACGGTGATGTCAGCACCAGATGCTGGCTGGCGAAGATAAAAATGGCGGCGGCTGTGGTGGATGGCCCCAGAGTGGGAAATCTGTCGTTGGCAGGGAAGGAGTGTGGATACCCAGATGCCAAACCCCTAAGATCACTGACAGCACCCCGCATTGCAGACGAACTGGTGAAGCGGATAGCCCATGTGGGGATCCCACAGGAGATCCTCACAGATCAGGGATGGAACTTTATGTCAGGGGTGTTGCGAGGGGTCTGTCAGACGCTGTGGATCTGACAGCTAAAGACATCGGTGTATCGCTTGCAAATGAATGGGTTAGTAGACTGACTGAATGGGATGATGAAGAGAGTCCTGAGGTGGTGTATACAAGGGGACCCACGCCATTGGGATTTGTTGCTGCTGCTAGTTCTATTTGTGCTCCGGGATGCCCTGTCGGAGTTATTAGGATACTCCCCGTTCGAGCTGGTGTTAGGGCATTGACCCAGGGGTCTCCTGCAGATCCTTAAGGAAGAATGGGAACAGGGCCCGGAGACCGTCCCTGACTGGTCGAAGTACCAGCAAGCATTTCAACAATGGGTGTGGACGGCCTGAGAGTTCACAGCGGGGAATCTGAGACAGGCCCAGCAACAACAGAAGGCCCAATACAATACTCGCGCAAAGGAGAGACAGTTTCAGCAGGACAGAAAGTGTTAGTCCTGTTGCCCTCCTCGACCAGTAAATTATTAATGCAGTGGCAAGGGCCCTTTGAGACTGTAAAGCAAGTGGGGCCCGTAGACTATGAAGTCTATCGCCCAGGACATCTAAAACTGAAACAGATTTATCATATTAATTTATTGAGAGAATGGCGACAACTGAAAGGTTGGTTTGGGGAAGAGGCCGAGGAGGGAATAGAAAACAAAAGGGTAGGGGTGAATATCGAAGGCAGAAAATGCACGGAAATCGTCCAAGTGAATATGGACTTGATGCCATCACAGAGGCCAGAGGTGGGGGATATTCTGGAGGAATTCAAGGCCATATTCTCTGAGGAACCCGGATGGGTAAAGGGCACGCATCATGTCCGGTGGCAGCCTCTGCCATATAACTTGAATGAGGAAGTGAAAGCAGAAGTGGAGAAAATGCGGGCGCTGGAGATAATCTGATCGTCACGAAGCCCCTGGAGGAATGCACTAGTACCTATCCAGAAGACAGATGGGTCCCTACGACTGTGTGTAGATTTTCACGAATTAAATGACGTGGCAACGTTTGATGCCTTCCCCATGGGTAATTGAGTTGGTGGAGTGGATCGGGGCTGCTCAGTGTATTACTACCTTAGACTTAGCCAAGGGATATTGGCAGATTCCCCTGAGACCTTGCGACTGCCCCAAGACTGCCTTTGGGACCCCATGGGGGCTGTATGAGTTTGTAAAAATGCCGTTTGGGTTACATGGCGCTGCAGCGACGTTCCAAAGGCTAAGGGAATGGCTTCTGGCACCACATGGGGGATATGCAGCAGTGTATATCAATGATATAGTCATCTTCACCCAGACATGGGACCAGCACATGTGAGCCCTACCGGTGGTCCTGAAGGAACTGAAGGAGGTGGGCCTGACGGCAACGCCCCGAAAGTGTGCAATTGCCTACAAATATACGAAGTACCTGGGGTTTCTCGTACGGCAGGGGACCATTCGACCGTTACAGGACAAAGTCCAGGTTATTCACTCCTTCCAGGCTCCACAAACCATGAAACAGTTATGGTCCTTCCTAGGGCTAGTGAACTATTACCGGAGGTTTGTCCCACAGTTCGCAGAATTGTCTGCCCCTCTCTCTGAGGTACTAAAGGATCCACCAAAAAGGGGGGTTCAGTGGACAGAGGCCCGGTTATTGAGCTTTCAGGCCCTAAAACATGCTCTATGTGAGGAGGTGATCATTCATGCCCCAGATTTTAAGAAACCTTTCTTATTACAGACCAAAGTGTCCGAAGTGGCTATAGGAGCAGTATTGACCCAATGTGATACTGGAGTGGATTGATCCGTGGCGTACACTAGCCGCAAGTTGCTGCCCGTGGAAACCAGGTATGTGGCGATCAAAAGGGAATGCCTAGCAATCAAGTGGGCGGTGGAGTATTTCAGATACTATCTACTCGGAAGGGAATTCACCCTAGTAACAGACCATGTGCCGTTGAAATGGCTTAACACGGTGAAAGTAGAGAATGCACGTATCACACGGTGGGCCTTAGCCCTTCAGCCTTTTAAGTTTCGAATCCTGTATCACCTGGGGAGGACTAAAATCACTGTGGATTTCTTATCCAGATGCTATGAAAAACAGACCCCAGACACAGGACGACGGGACGCACAGGCTCGGCAGGATAGCACAGGTAACAGATACACGCGACTATGGGAACCACCACAAGGTGACTGGCGGCGGGGGTTATGTCCTGGAGACCGGGGTGACGCCAGCAACTCACCTGTGGCAGGAGACAACGCTCCTGGGAAACCCACACGGCTCATGAGACCCCTTTACATACAGGTGAGGCCAGCTGGTGACGTCAGCACCAGACGCCAGCCAACAAAGATAAAAACAGCGGCGGCTGCGGCGGAAGGGGTGCATGGCCCTAGAGTGGGGAATCCATCAGCGGCAGGGAAGGAGTATAGGGCCCAACGGTGTCCAGAGGAGAGCAGGGAGCAGGAACAAGGAGAGCCAGGGAGAGGGAGCCAGCAACAGCCTCCGGGAGCCGGTGACGGGTGAGGGGGCCCGAACGGGATGTTGGCAAGGGGGAGCAGCTGCAGAGGATGCGCTGGACCCAGGTGAATGCCCGGCTTGGAAGGGTGATAAGGATCCCAAAGGACGGTCGTGCTCGGGGCGGGGTCACCGCCGGGACCACGGGCACCAGGATAGACTTGGCTTAAAGCCCCAGGAAAAGGGGTTGGGAGCCGACTCTGTACTCAGAGGGCTTGACCCAAGACATATGGGATAGGGGTAAGGGAAGAAGTTGGACGGGCTCCACGTGACTCTGCTGAGTTGGCTGAGGAACGTGGCGTGAGGCCGGGCTGCAGGGGTGGTGGAGCCCCGTGTACATCCGCTGGGTCAGACCTGGGCAGCGAGGGACCTGCTAGGTGACCCCCCCATTGATGGTACATCAAGATGTGGCAGCAAAGAACAGGGTCAGAGACGCGGGGAAAGAACAACCTCATTGCCTTCAAGGGCCCTAAGTCTTGGCGACAACAGTAGGGCCGTACCCTCAGGGTAAATAAAGCCCGGTGGGCACAGGGTGGGACCCAATGCAATCATTTACTGGAAGCTGCTTCAGGAGAAGGATCAGTCTTCTTCATTTCTGGAAGTAAGTGGGGCTTGGGGGGTTGTGGGGCAGGGCTGGGGAGAAAGCTGGCTAGGGGCTGGGGGAATGAGGATGTGATGGGGGGAAGATATGGGGTGCCTGCCAGTCTCAATCTGCCCCCCCAACCCCTTCCTGTCTCCCCACACACACCTACCTGCTGGGGTATGTATATGTCTGTGTGTGTATTTGTCTGTGTACGCATGTGCCTGCATGTGTGCGGCTGGGAAGCTGTTGTGGGGGGAGTAAGAGGCATGAGCAAGACTGGGGAAGCTGTTGTGGGGGAGGGAGGGAGGGGCACTAGCAGGGCCTGGGGGGAGGCCTGTGGGCCCTTTAATTTTTATCATGGATTTTTAAATATTTTGATTTTTTTATCAGAGAATTTGTGATTTTTTTTTTATCAGGGAAGACCAGGATACCTGGCTATGACAGTTTAGATTCCATATGTCACATTAATGCAAAAAGTAACTCTTCTTTGTCTGAACACTTCTAAACATTAATGTGAAGTGGAAAGCTTAATAAAGGTGTTTATATGTTAATGTACAATTATGTGCAGCATATTTGCTATTAAGCCATATTATTAAATTATAAGTATTCACAACAGTGCAGCCCATATATATGCATGTAATATTACATGTATATACATAATATATGTAATATATTATCACATATATTTATGTAATTATATATATTTTGCACATATGTAATATTACTTATATTTTATTTACATGCATGTATATATTTGTATAATGATATCAATATATGGATGTGTCCCACTGCATATAAACTGTAGATTTGCCATAACAAATGTACACATTCCCTAATGATGTCCTACATGGCCTTAAGTTGTTTAAGGTTTTTCTTCATTGTATCATTTAAATCTGTCACTTCATTGCTGATTCTGAAATACATTTAGCATTTGTAATCCAAATGAAAGTATTTAACACCTGTATAAATGGCCTGTGGAAATTTAAAGGCCAGGAATCACAATAAATTATCTGTCCATCTGGATTGCCAGAGAGCACTCATGCTAAGTGGATGTTGTTCTTTGAAATGACTGTAAAAATAAGAATTAGAACTGTTAAAACACTAGTAAAAAACTATTTTTATTGGATTGTTTGTATTATAAATGCATATTAATTCCTTGATTTAAGATTCTATTTTAGTGTCCATACGCTTTGCATGCTAAAAGCATCATGAAATGTCAATTGGAATTAGCTTGTTATGATAAACGTGGAATTGCTGTGCTATGCTTTCAGAACAATAATAGTTCAAAGAAGATTCTCCAAAACAACTATGATGAGGTTAATACTTTAAATTATTTGCTTATTCTAGTACACAATTATGACTTGTGAGAAACTGCACAGGCACTACATAGTTTTAAGTAAAAAAAGGGTTAACTCTACTTCCATTTGACTATATTGTTCAAGATTGAAAGTGCAACTTCTTTGTCCATAAAGGACTAAATTCTACTTTAATCCCTACTTTCTATATCCTAGATGTCTTCAGTTAATTCAGAAGTAACTTCCTACCTGCCATTCCCTTTATCTTCAAACTAGAGGGAGAGTAGAGAGTATAGCTAGAGAAAACAGGTCTAGTTTGAGTGTGGTGGTCTAGCTTTCAATATTTGCATGAGTTACTCATAAAAATATAAGATAACACAGAAATACAGAACTGGAGGGCATGTACTGCACACCAAGTCCAGTCCCTTGATACTTCTCAAACTGATCAAAATTCCATACTTTATTACACAAATCACACTCTGTAATATAATATGCACTTTGTCTTTGAAAAACAAAATGACAAAAATGAAGTTTTTACCACAGTTATAGCTGCATAGAGCAGGGACAGAGGCTAATCTTCAGCTGACTCACCCTCCCTTCCCTGAGTAACTAAAGCTGAAAACATAGATACTCCTGAAAACTGGACTCCATGGGTGTATCCAGGGCCAGATTAACCCTTTAGTAGGCCCTAGGAAAATAAACTTGGGGACCCCTACTTTTTTCATTCAAAAATTATAATATGTGAAATAAGCACAACTGGGCATCTTTTTCACTTAGGGCCCTAGGAATGTGCCTAGTTTGCCTATGCATAAATCCAGCCCTGGGTGGATCTATTATTCTGAAAAGAGCTAAAGCATCTCCAAGGTTGTGAAACAGAAAGAAAGGCCAAGAGGAGCAAGAAGAGAGCAGAATTACCCTAAGGACGGTTAGTTTGCTTAGTGGAACATCAAGACCATTACACAGGAGAGATGATCATTAACACCTCTGGAGTGAAGAACAATGAGCAATTAAGTCAACTGACTTCCTTAGCTGCCAGATTAATGCAGAAAACGGCCGTAGCACTGTGAAACAGAAATCAAAACAGGGTGTTTTTATCCTGGGCGGCCTCCACACTGGCTGATTTTTTGGGGAAAGATATATGTTGTATGTGAGAAAATATGGTACATTTTAAAATTTGCTAAAGTTTTCCCCATGTGCCTCACTACTTGTACTGTGAAGCTGTTCCAGAACATACTCATCCAGGCCAGGTAAAGACATAATACTTTTATCAGTATAAATAATTAGAAACTGGTCTATACCCATAACAGAGCAGAATTTCAACATACAAAACCAATTTAAAAATGACGGAACCTGGTCTGAAATTTGCACCCCCCTACACACCCCCACTCCTCACCAAAGGGTAAATGTGTGTTCTGTTCACTACCAATCTAAATGATGCTGCTTCCAGAAAACTGTGTAACATAGACTGATTCCATCTCAGGCTTCTTTGAATTTCTTTACCTAAGCCCACTGATTTAGAAACCTACTTCTATTTTCTAGCTTAAATTGAATCATGGCCCACTCATGTCCACTTACTCTTGTTACAACCATTTTCAAAAGCTACATTGCTCTGCTTAGGCTGCCTCCTAAATTAGAAGTATTCCCTTTGTTTAGGCAATTAGTTTAATTATCAAAGTTACATCATGTTAGAACTGTGTGATCTACCTTTGTTAAATCCAAGTATTTTTTTTTCCTATCTTCTCTTAATCTCCATGTACTTTACTTTTCCTTTCCACCATTTTTCCCTCTAAACCTTTCACAGTATTGAGGTCAGGCAAATTATCACTGTAGTTGCTTGGCTCACACTTTTCCCCTCTCTTCTTAAATTTAGGTAACAAATTTACGTTTCTTTAATTGTATTGCATTATCCCTCGGTGAACAGATTATTTTAAAAACTTGTTAATAGATATGAGATTTCATGCGATAGCTATTTCAGAGTTTTGGAATGGAGATGATCTAGTCCCTATACTTTCATAGATTTCATAGACATTAGGGCTGGAAGGGACCTCGGGAGATCATTGAGTCCAGCCCCCTGCCCAAGGGCAGGAAGTCAGCTAGGTGCTTGAACCACCTCCGCTGGCAGACTGTTCCAGACCTTGGGGG
>NW_017728918.1:40221558-40231093 GCF_001723895.1 Crocodylus porosus
TGGCTCTCAGCCTGTCATCGTAAGATCTGTTTTCCTGACCTCTGATCATGCGCGTGGCTCTCCTCTGGACTCTCTCAAGCTTCTCCACATCCTTTTTGAATTGTTATCTATATAGTGCCACTACCATCCTATTCATCAGCTGCATGATTTCAAAATTTGTCTTTATTATTTTGAGTACAATGTGTACCCTCATGTGCAATCCAAATAGTTCATAGATATTAATTTAAGCAATTTTAATAGACAAGTAGAAAAGGCTACTCAAGCAAAAAAAAAAGGTTTGTCCCTCCTTTACTCTTCCCCCTACCACAATTTATAATGAACTCTTTAATCATGAATCAAAACATGTATTTCAGCAATTATTCATCTTTACAAAGAGCTATACATTGGACCCATTCTTGCAGCCTTATACTAGTGAATAATTTCAATAATTTTTTGCCTCAGCAAAGAAATTAGCAGTGCAACCTAACACTTGTCATTTCAACTTAACTCCTTTGTAGCTTTAAAGCAAAAAAAAAAAAAATCTTTAAAGCAAAATAAATTTTGTTCTTCTATAGTAAGTGGCAGAAGAATGAACAAACATGGGCAGTGGGGTTTTTTAAATGTATTTTTAGTTTTTGCCTGCACTGATTTCAATGATAGAATACAAGTCAATTCAGGGGGAAAAAAGTATCTCTGGGTGCCTGTACAAGAGCCAAGAGGCTGCTCCAACATGCTGTAATTACAGAGTGGTAATTACTGTGCTTCAGTCAGCCTCTCCAACACTTTAAAGCTCATATGATAAGCATCAGAAAAAGCAAACCCATCACCATTTTGAAGCATGGGGACACTAATATACGAGATGTTCTGGTGCTTTAGTTAACTCCCCCCTCTTCCCCTACCCTCAGAGCATGTGTGAAAATGCCCCATATTATAACTACAGTACTAAATAACAGAATGCAAGAGTGGCCTAGCTGCATGTCTCTAAGGCCTTTTTTTTATGTATCAGAGAAACTGCAGTGATATAAATTAAACTAATTACACCAAGGCAAACACCGTAATGAAAATGCACTTTGACTGTTTTTTGGATGGGTAATACTCCAAATGCATTTAGGAAACTCCATCCCTCCCTGCTGGGAAGCACTTTAAAGAGTGCTATTTGTTCTGTGTCGTGAAAGATGACAAACCTCTGCTCAATATGAGTTCTAATGAAACCATATTGCACAGTTGTTTCAAAGCTGTCCCAGAACACCTGTGAAGTTTACCTCTGTTTCTGTTAGTGGAATGCAAGTCCTCTGGGGTGCTAAATAACACAGTCCCCAATATACTTGATTACAGACCATAAAAGCCATTTCTAGATGAAAACCTGGAGGTCAAAAAGTCCTCTGACATCCTCAGTTTCCTAAGGCTGCAAAATTGCTTTTGGTTTGATTTTAAGCCCTTTCACATCATAAACCTAATCATTATATTTTAAACCTTTACCTTTAAAAGCCAGAATGATTCATCTCCTATAGACGAAGCATTTTCCAAGTGGAATAGCACCATCCCATGGCAGTGCTATTCCATCAAGTGGCTGATTCAAATTACTTTTATTTGACCAGTTTTATTCTTACGAAATCTAGGCAGAATTTAAATCACGTCTTTCCAGTTTGGGGCATCATGAGGTATCTAGGGCTGCATGCAAGCATTCAAATGAAAAAAATGAAAGTTAAGCAGTTTAGTCTGGGTGGCTGAAAACCCTACTGATAGAAGCGTATGCAAATATTCATATTGCCAGCTGCCTGCTCTTCAGACATACTGTACTCAGTTAATGGGCCCCAGAGCATGCATCCCAGCATGCTTTTCAAGCTCCACAGTCTGCCTGGAGATGGGCAAGAGTAGCCCAAGGCAAAGATCAGGGCTAATTGGCTGGTGCCCTCAAGGGGCTATGTCCCACCTTCTCACAGCTCTCCCTCTCAGAAGACAGCTTAGTGGATTGTAACCTCTCTGAAGGGACCCAGCTCAAGTGCAGGTCAGGGGAGCCTGGTTGGGGTCAGGTACTGGTGGATAAGGGGGGCATGCTGATGGATTAGGTGCTGCCATGGGGATGGGAGAACTAGGGGCTCTCTTCCCACTGGGGGGCTGTGTCGAGCCAGTCCCTATCAGTGGGGATGGATGAGGGGAGATGGGGAGGGTTGATGGATGGGGAGTTACTTGTGGTAGTTTTGCAGCTGCCAGCACTCCAGCTCTCACTGAGGCACAGGCCAACACCATGTGAAGCACCTCCACTGTGGCTACAGTGTATGAGGTTAAACTCTCCACCAGGTGCACCATTTCTAGACTAGACTAAGCACTGTGAATCTTTGTACACCATGCCTTTCTACTGGGCTAAAGACCCTGGCACATATGTTCTTTGAGTGTGCCAGGCTGCAGCCCCTGCACCTCCTCCTCCAGAACATGCTCCTTAAGTTCTGGCTGCACTACTCCCCACACCTTTTTGTTTACGCACTCCCCATCCATCACCTACTAAGGCCTGGGACCTCCTAGTCAATCTCCTCCTAGCTCTGGCCAAGCTCACCATCTGGCTATCCAGGTGGGAGGCTCTGGCCAGGAAGGTTTCCCTTGGTGTCCTTCGTGTATGTCTCTAAGTGGAGCATCACTGGGAAGTAGCCGCTGGCACTCTAGCTAAGGTTGAGTGTTGGTGGGTGCTGTCTGGCATGCTCTGCTCGGTGTCCCCTCAGGGAGCACTTGTTTTGGCCCTATGATCTCTCATGTGCACCCCCTGTTCTTTTATGATTTGTCCCCCATAACTTATTGGATTATTAAAGGCTCTGGCCACCCAACCAGTGGCAGCCCACAGTTTTTAGTGGGCTAGGTCCATGGCCTTTTTAATTCAAATAGGTCTACCAGGCTAAAGAAACTACTATACCAATAGCAATGTAATACTGGTATGTGCCCTAAGGTATCTGGTCTTCTCTAAGTTATGATTTGATAATAAAAGATTGCAAATAGGCTTCCAAAGAAAACTGTAAAGCAAGTAGGTTTTGACCATTTGTTTTCTTTCTGCCCTAAAAATTCTAATAGTTTATAATCCCCTACCCATTTACTGCTTGGCATTTGGGCTAAGCCAGGCTACATTAGTGAAAACAGGTATCAGTTGTAATGGCAAAAAATAATCAATATGACAGTAAGATTTTTTAATACAGCTTTCAAAAAATTCTCTTTTATAGGTATTGTATGTAACACAGACAAAGTAGCTTAAAAATAACATTTCTTTCCCCCAATGATTTATCTTTTTCCATTTTAGCAAACCTAGGAAGGGGGGAAAAAATCAATGTTTCTAATAGAGCTTGAAATGAACTTGGCTTTTTGGTTTACTTCCTTATTTTGTGCTCCACTATCCTCAATGTGCAGCACTGGAAAAATGAAGCAGAAAAGGACATCTCAGGGAAAAGAATTTGTTAGTTGCTGAAGTACCCAGTGAGGGAGCACAAGAGTATCAAGCATTATTTCTGTGTACTGCTTACCTGGCATAAATGTTGCCTATTTTACTTAATACTTTGAAGATAAATTAGTTTCTTTTTTAAATGTGCAGTAGACACATTGTAGAGGACATACTTGGCCAAATTATGAATTTCTTGTGTAAAAATATGCCAGGAGCAGATAGATGTAACTACTATTCAACAACAGACATTCTAGAAACACACATGTGCTTAGTAATAAAGGTTCTCTTTGCCCTAACCTATGGATATTGAATAATTCTGTTTCAATATTGTTAACTCCCCTATGAATCCTTCTGTTCCTACTAATCCATTGTTTCCTGAAAGCAACATGCTCCTGATGCTCACCATAGAATTTCATAATATCACTTCTCCAAACACACTAAAAATCCCCTCTGTATACATCCAATAAGATGTGGTGGAAAAGGATGAAAGTACCAGAAGCCAGGCACGAGGCACCAGATCCTACTCCTGAAAGGTAAGTGAGCCAGGGCTGTCTGTGTGTTTGGCTTGCTGAGTGTTTGTTTCGTGGGCTGTGCAGTTTGGCCAGTGCTCTGAGCAGCTGGGAGATCTGCTAGCTGGGTAAATGTTTCTGTGTCTGATAAACAGGGACCCAGGTTTTCTCTGACAAAAAAAAACAAAACAAAAACCCATGAATTTTCAGATTTAAAAAAGAAGTTACCCAAAATCTACAATTTCTGTGACTAAAATGAAACATCATAATAGATAGATAGATAGATAGATAGATAGATAGATAGGCTGTGTGAAGCTTCAGTGGCTGATTCGATTCGGCAGAGATTCAGCAGCCAAATCTCCGAATCTGAATCAAATCAGGAGACCCTTTAATCTCTCTGAATTGAATTGGAACCCTTTGAATTGATTCAGAAACATTCAATGATTTGGACATAGACACAGCTTTAAATGTTTTTTCTATACACCCCAAGGTACCAGGCAACTTATGAATGCTGAGATGCTGGAGCAGATGGAGTGTCTCATGGGAGCATGGGACCACTTGGCAGTAGACACGGAAGTGGACCAAAAGCACTTCCGGTCCACTTCCAGGTCTGCCAGGAAGCATTGGGGGACCCCCCTGTCCCCAAGCTCAGCAACTGGGTCTGAGGAGGCACCTGGGGTCCCCCCATAGTCAATAGCTGAGCATGGGGGGGGCACACTTGGTGACAGACCTAGAAGTGGACCAGAAGTAATTCTGATCCACCTCCGGGTTTGCCGCTGAGCACATGCCCCCCACCATCACCCCTGCCCTGTGGTCCTGTGGGACACTCCACCCACCCCACCATTGCAAAGTTCATGAGCCATGCCTGATACCTTAAGGTATGTAGAAAAAACATTTAAATCTGTATTTATGGCTGAACTGCTGATTCCCTGAATCAGCATTGAATCTTCAGATTCAGATTTGGCTGAATCAAATTTGGACAGTGATCTGAATCAACGAATAGCGTCACAGTCCCTGATTCAGGCCAAATCCAAATAGAATATGGTCTGTTTTGCACACCCCTGATAGATAGATAGATAGATAGATAGATAGATAGATAGATAGATATAGCAGTGTTTCATTTTAATCATGGAAAAATGTGGATTTTAGGTTACTTTTTTAAATCCAAAAATTGGGGGAGGCATTTATCAGAGAAAGCCAGGATCCCTGCTGATAAAAGACCTGACAAAGGGGAAAAGCCAGTCCAGCCCAAGGAGGGTACAAAAAGAGATAGAGACTACAGCTTGCAGGTTCCTTCCAGTGATTGTCAGGTGGCGGATAGCCTGCAATGTGAGCAGTGCTGTCTGGTGGCGTCCCTCAGGAAACAGGCAAGACAGCTACAGGGTGGAGGTAGTGAGTTTCCAAAGCATCTTCCAACATGAAGACTTCATCAATTCAATACTGGAGAAGACCTCTAGGACTGCAGAGGAAGGTCTGCCAGAAGAAATGCTGGAGAAGGAAGAAGGCATGGATTCCCAGGAAGGTGGAAGCTAGAAGCCTGTAACCTCTGCATCAAGCAGAAGTCTTCAGCTCCACCTGCAGTGGTTTGCCTGGTTCCTGGAGCCCTAGCAACAGAGGAATGTTCTGTTGGTAGAAGAGGCCAGGCCAAGCTGGAAGGATCGAAATCACTGACACCAAAAGAAAGCAAAGGGTGACAGTGGTTGCAATGGACAGAGGCATCCACCTGCTGATCAGACCTGTTTTTTGAGGGCAGGGAGGTGGGGGGAAGATCTGGTGTTTTCCTGGAGCTGGATCCGAGATGTCTTGGAAGGATCTCTAAGACTCATGTGGCTTTCTGACTATCCTGTGCTGCACATCCATGTAGACGAAAGTGATATTGCCAGGGGTGACCCTGAGCGGATCAAAGTGATGACAGGGCTCTGGATGCAAGGGTGAAGGTGTTCTCCTCCTTCTCCCAGTCAAGGCACAGGCACAGGCACAGGCAAGAGTAGATGCAGTCTGCAGATTAATGCATGGCTGCACAGATGATGCAGGATCCACCTAAGGAAGAGCTAACCTAGTGAGGATGGCTTTAAATTAGGTTTGGCAGGGATAGAGACCAAATGCATGAATGTGTAGAGGCTGGGAAAACAAGCAGAAAGAACTGGAAGTACTCACACAATCACAGAACAATGATGTGATTAGCATGACAGAGGCTTGGTGGGATAGCTCACATGATTGGAGTACTCGCATGGGTAGATATAAACTGTTCAGGAAGGAGAGGCAGGAGAGAAGAGAAGGAAGAGTTGTGCTTTATGTAAAGAGCTGTATGATTATGTAAGGAGCTCAGAGCTCTAGTATGAAACTGGAGATGGGCTTCTTGAAAGTCTCTGAGTTATGATCAGAGTGTAGAGCAACAAAGGTGATGTTACGGTGGGTGTCTGCTATAGACCACCACACCAAGATGATTCATGTGGATGAGGCTTGCTTCCTAATGTGAAAGTTTCCTAATCACATGCCCTGGTTCTCATGGGGGACTTCAATCACCCTGACATCTGCTGGGAAAGCAATGCAGCAGTGTACAGGCAATCCAGGAAGTTTTTGGAGAGGGTTGGGAAGAAATTTCTGGTGCAAGTATTGGAGAGGCCAACTAGAGGTCATGCTCTTCTTGAATGGCTACTCACAAATGGAAAAACAGGGAAATATTGATAGGCAATGTAGAAATAAATGGCAACAGCACCTACAAATGGCAGCAGTACCTACAAGATGTTTGAGTTGAGGATCCTGGGGAAAGGAAGAAAGGTGATCAACAGAATATCGACCCTGTACTTCATAAAAGCAAACTTTGACTCACTCCAGTAACTGATAGGCAGGATCCCCTAAGAGGCCAGTCTGAGTGGGGAAAGACTCCAGAAGAGCTAACTGTGTTTTAAAGAAACCTTAGTGAGGGTGCAGGAACAAACCATCCCAATGTGCAGGAAGACTAGCAAGTATGGCAAAAGACCACCTAGGCTTATCAAGGTACTCTTCAACAAACTAAAATAAAAAAGTAAGCTTACAAAAAGTGGAATTTAGAAAAATGGCTAGTGGGGAGTATAAGAGTATTGCATGGACATGCAGGGATGAAATCAGGAAAGCCAAAGTGCAGTTGGAGTTGCAGCTATCAGGGAACATGACAGGTAACAAGAAGGGTTTCTACAAGTATGTCAGCAACAAGTAGAAGATCAGGGAAAGTGTTGGTCCCTTACTGAATGGGAGATGCAAGCTAGAGACAGTTGATATGGAAAAGACTGAAGCACTCAATGCCTTTTTACCTCAGTCTTCACAAGCAAGGTCAACTCCCAGGCTATAGCACCTAACAGTACAGTCCGGGGAGGAGGTGAGCAGCTGACATTGGTGATAAAACAGTTCAGGGAGTATTTAGATAAGCTGGCCATGTACAAGTCCAAGGGGCCAGATGTGATGGCCTTGAGGCTGTTGAGAAAACTGGCTGATGTGATTGCAGAGCTTCTGACCATTACCTATGAAACTGGTGGTGACTGGGAGAGGTCCTGGATGATTGGAAAAGGGCAAATATAGTGCCCATCTTTAAGAAAGGGAAGAAAGAAGATCCTAGGATCCTAGAAGAAGGTAGATCTGGGCAACTACAGATGGGTCAGCCTCACTTCAGTCCCTGGAAAAATCATAGAGCAGGTCCTCAAGGAATCCATTTCTAAGCACTTGGAAGAGAAGGAGATGATTAAGAACAGTCACCATGGATTCCCCAAGGGCAGGTCATGCCTGACCAACCTGACTGCCTTCTATTATGAAGTGACTGGCTTTATTGATATGGGGAGAGCAGTGGATATGCTATACCTCGACTTTAGCAAGGGTTTTGATACTGTCTCCCAAAACATTTTCCCAAGCAAGCAAAGGAAGTCCAAGTTAAATGAATGGGTGGCTAGAAAACTAGCTGTAGTGTCAGGCTTCAAGGATAGTAAAAATTGATGGTTCTATGTCTAGTTGGCAGCTGGTATGAAGTGAAGTGCCCCAGGGGCTGGTCTTGGGGCTGGTTTTGTTCAATATTTTCATCAATGATTTGGAAGATGGGATGGAGTGCACCCTGAGAAACTTTGCCAATTACATCAATCTGGGTGGAGTAGTAGATAGGCTGGAGAGTAGGACTTGTATCCAGAGAGACCTGGACAGATTGGAGGATTAGAACAAAAGAAATTGCATGAGGTTCAATAAGGAGAACTGCAAAGTCCTAGGATGGAACAATCCCATGCACCAGTACTGGCTGAGGCTAAGTAGCAGCTCTGCAGAAAGAACCTGGATGTCACAGGGAACCGTAAGCCACCTATGTGACCTTGTTGAGATGCATAGTGAATATGAGCTAACTATGTGTCTTGGTTGAGAAGAAACCTAATGGAATATAGGGCTACATTAGCAGAAGTGTTGCCAGCAGATCAAGGAAGGTGATTCTTTCCCCCCTATTCAGCACTGGTGAGGCCACATCTGGTCTCCCTTGCCAATTTTTGGGCCCCCCCCACTAATAGAAAGGATGTGGACAAATTGAAGAGAATCCAGCAGAAGGCAACAAAAATGGTTAGAGGGATAGGACACATGATTTATGAGGGGAAACTGAGGGAACTAGGCTTATTTAGTCTGGAAAAGATAAGACTGAGGGCCCACACTTACACATATGTTTAACTATGCAGTAGACTAATTAGCCGCGGAGTAAAGCATCACTGTCTAAATGTGTGATGGTATTAGGCCACAGTAAACTAATTTATGCCACAGTAAGATAGTACTGTCCCTGACAGGGTAACTTACTGTGATTAAATGCACATGCAGATTCTGACCCTGGGTATAAGTTGTACTTAGACCAGCCATCTTTGAGCCAGACCCCTGCCTGTCGCCTAACCACATGGCTCCACATTTTCAGCACCTTCATGCCCCAGCCAGCTCCTTTTCCATCCAATGCTACCACCTGGAGCCCGGGGCTGACACCCATTCCCCCTGCCAGCCTGGGCCTGCTCCACCCCAGGTCAAACTACATGTAGACATTGCACCCAGGGGTAGTTTACTCTAGCTCAAACCTCTCTGGAATGTGTTGCTTCACATTAATTGCACATGTACCCCCCCAGGGGGATTTAATATTTGAAGCATTGTTACAAGGAGGATGGAGTTAAACCATTCTCAGTGGTGGTAGATGGCAGGTGAAGGAGCAATAGTCTGAAGTTGCAGCAAAGGAAGTTTAGGCTAGATAGTAGGGAAAACATTCTCATTAGGAGGGTAGTAAAGTTCTGGAGCAGGTAACCCAGATAAGTTGTGGAGTCTCCATTTTTTAGAGGTTTTTAAGACCTGGCTAGACAAAGTATTGGCTGGGATGCTATAATTGGGGATGAGCCTGCTTTAAGCAGGGTGTTGGACTACATGAGTTCCTGAGGTCCCTTCCAACCCTCATTTTCTATGATTCTGTGATTGTATGAGAGATAAAATCATAAAAATACAGAGCTAGAAGAGGTCTTGGGAGGTCATTGAATTCCTTCTCAAGATTTTGGTAAAAACACTGATAATATCCAATGTTTTAAATACTTTGGTAAAAATATTTCATAGATTTCATAGACATTAGGGCTGGAAGGGACCTCGGGAGATCATCGAG
>NW_017728918.1:40231488-40234418 GCF_001723895.1 Crocodylus porosus
TTTTTTTTTTCATTATTCAACCAGAACTGCCATTAACCTACAAAGTCAACACAGCGCAGTGGTAAATTTCTGCTACCTTGGGTGCATCTACATCTGCTCTTTACTGCATAGTTGACTAATTAGCCCTGCAGTAAATGTCACTCTGTACACATGCATTAGAGCACAGTGAATTAATTAATCCTGCTACAGGATAGTACTGGTGAGGAAAGTACTATACTATAGTGGATTAATTACATGCACTGAAATGCATTTGTAGACAGTGATGGTCTAGCTGAGGTATGAGGGTGCTAAAGTGTGGGGGCTGCCTGCTGCCTCGCCCCACATTTTAGTACTATATCGCCCCAGCTAGTCCCTCTGCTGCTCAGTGTTGCCACCTGGAGACCAGGGCTGACCCCCTGGGCTCCCTGCCAGCCCAGGCTGCTCTGCCCCAGCTCAAACTGTTGCAGTCTCAGGTACATGTACAGATGCTGCATCCAGAAGCAGCTGGCTTGAGAGCAAACTATGCTGGATTTTATCATGCCACCTTAATGGCATGTGTAGGTGCACCCCTTGAAACCTAACTTTATCCCAAACCTAATTATTAAACATCATAGGTAGGATATCACCTATTATCTGAGTCTTTTTTTAATTGAACTATAATATTATAGTTTATAAAAAAGATATAGAGAAAAGTAAATGCTTTTATATTGCACAGAGAAATTTTAAGCTCTGTCTAGTAATAAAAAGTGTAGTAGGCACAGAAAGTATTCCTCTTTTACATCTCTCTTTTTTTTCTTTTTCATTCACACAATTAACCACATAAAGTAAGAATTTTCATTCTTTCATGTGGCATAAATGGATGAAATCTATTTTGATTAACTCTACCATACTCCTGCAATGAAGATGATAATTCATGAACTTAGGTGATGCTTTAAATATGAAATTAAGGAAATGAATAATGTTTCTAAAAGTGATTTTATGTATTTTCACATAACTAACACCATTTTTGTAGCATTCTTAGACATTTTCTTTTCTCTACCCTTATTGCTAAGTGAAGGCTGCTTAGATTAAGGGAGCAGCAAACAAACATTATATTTACTCATTAGGTTATTCATATTTTAGTATTTTAAGCAGGAAACTCAGGAATGAATGTTTTGTTATGAAAAGATCATTTCTGGATGCATTAAATAGATGGAACAAGTCACAACAGAACTTTCCAATAAGCAGGGCTGCCACGCATAGGTATATAAAGCAATTTGTCATTTCAGTGCATAGATATTTTATCTCAGTACCACAGAGCAACTGAGTTGCTATCCTTTGAGATTTTCTAATACCTCAGTTTGATGCTCAGATACTACACAGACAGACTCAATATGAGTACCTAGATAGATAAGATAATATGTGCTTGTATGCGCATGCACATGCACGCATGCATGTGTGCACACACACACACACACACACACAAACAGTAGGAGGTTTGGACCTATGTTCATTGCTGAAGAACAATGTTTAACCTCATGCAGGGTCATTACTCCTGCACTGACATGTATACTGCAATCAGGTTCTCAGCATGTGGGTTTTGCACAGCAAATCCCCAAATCGCCTCAAGGCAAACAGCATCAGTAGCTGGCAGTAGGTTGCTATAGACTAGCTGATTAGGTGTAAAAATCAGCTCTGGCACTGAGCAGGTCATCATTCAGATGCCATGAATAGGGATAGCCTGCTGGCTGATGCAGGCAGCTTGTGACAGCAATAACAAACATTGTCTACTCCATCTGCAACAGTTAGGAAAGCACAGAGACAAGCAATTCCAAAAAGAACTGATTTTAATGTTGTTCTGATTAATGGCTGATCTTTGCTATTTTATATAATAAAATATCAATTTTTCCTCTCATAGATTTATTTTTCAGCAAGACTTTGGAACAGCCAGAAAAAGTATATTATTCTTTAAAGTGCAATCAGTATAATTGGTATAAAAATGGAAATCCAGCTACTTCAATGTACATCCTATGGTGCACTTACTCTTATGTATTTATTTCTTTTCACAAGATCTAGTTAGTAAGAAACTGTAGAAATCACTATTTACATTGAACTGCCATCTTCTGGAGCTTTTAACTCTGGCATTCAAGAGCAGAAATATAAAATAATTAATAATTATGTTGTATATCTAAGCAATATAGATGTCTTATCAGAACTCAAAATAAGAAATTAAGGCTTATGACATGCCAGAGAGGAATGCAGCAATTCCAAATAAAGATTTCTCTAGCACTTTCCATAAGAACATTAAGAATGTTTACAGGATTTTAGGGTTAACCTTAATTTAGAAAAAATAAATACAATTTTATTCAACTTCAAATCTCTCTCAAGAGTATGATCTAGTTTTCACTTACACATCTTACTTTTCCCACAAAAAGGGGAGAAAAGTTCTGTCTACAAAAAATGGGTTCTAAGTTTATTTATATTGGGATAAGAATTAATGAAGCCGGCAGACATACAGAGCTTGAGCCTGTTCTCAAACAAACAAACAGACAAACAAACCCACAGTGGTACCTTTGCCCCTGAGAGTAGAAAATCAATTATAACAAAATATGAAGAGCTTAAGAACTATTTATTGATATTTGATGTGACCTGGGACCTGGGGTGAACAATAAAAATAGGTGGGATGTAGGGCAAAAAGGTGTTCAACCAAAACTTGTGGTCCAGAGAAAGGCCCATGAATTAAAGTTGCAAACATTTCAAAAGTTCATGACTGAAATGACCCCTTGAAGTCAAAGGCAAACATCAGGATATGAAACAGTATTTCATACATATCAAACAGTATTTCTACATGCCTGTAGCTATATGGAGGATTGAACTCTATTGTGGTCTGTGGTAGGTAAAATATACACCCCTTGGGTTAACTTTTGATCTGGTATCCCATGATCTGGTATCCCATGATCACCTCTTGGCCA
>NW_017728918.1:40235271-40261914 GCF_001723895.1 Crocodylus porosus
CCCTTTGGGCAGGGGGCTGGACTCGATGATCTCCCGAGGTCCCTTCCAGCCCTAATGTCTATGAAATCTATGAAATCTATGAAATTAATATTTAGGAGACTATGGGGTATAGATGCACATAACAATTGAACAGTTCTCCAATTGTGGAAGTGCCATGGTTCTGATGCCAGGGGGTTGGATAAAGCATGCTGCGCAGCCCCACATTCCTCTCAGTAGGTGTGTGTGTGTGGGAGTGTGTCTGTGTGGGGAAAAAATGTTTGCAACCATACTTTGGGTCTACCTACGGCTGGGGCTGTTTCCATTTTTATGCTTTCCATTTTTTCCTGTATGTGAGTTCAGTAAGCTTCAAGAGCTTTCAGATGGCCAGTTTGCAGTGTGCTTGCCTGTCTTGGGGTGAGGGAAAAAGGGTGCTTGACACAATAAAGGCCTGATATTGAGTCAGGAGCAAGGACACAGCTGGTTGATAGAAAGATAGCTTTTACTGAACAAGCTATGCAATGTCAACTCATTGTTAAAAAAAGTGTCAACAAAAGGAAAATAGAATTCTTCCAGTATACCCGCGCAAGCAGTTGAAGCAGTGTATGTGGGGGAGAGCAACACAGTGTGGGATGCCTGGAGGACCAATCAGATCCATTTCAGACCACTTGGTGTTCACACATAACACTAAACCAGTTACAGTGAATGGGGTAAAAACAGTACTTTATTCCAGGTACACTTCTGAAATGCTCCAGGCAGATTTAAACTGGTACAACAGACTTCTATGTCTGTCTGCTTCAGGTTTAAACAATATTGAAATTGCTCTAAGTATTATATATGTCCATCTCCTATGGTGATCAGAGAGTTGTGATGCTCAGGGTGATACTCTGACATCCTTCATGTACTGAAATAATTGGAAATACAGTCATTAGGCCAGAAAAAAAAATCCAAGCTAGTCATGTTTCTTTGAATTTGATGTCTTTTTCAGTGCATGTATAGAATGAGAAAGAGTACTTTAGTTATAAGCATCCTGAAAATGCAACAAAACAAAATAAATAAGGTAGTATGCAGACAACATTTTTTCTACCTCTATGGCTGCATTCTTAAATTATGTGCACTCCTTTTAAGTGACAAACAAACCAGATCTGGTAGCTCACTATTTATCACTCCTAAACTATCGCTATCAACATTACTATGCCAACAATAAGTAGAACAGTAGTTTTAAAGCAGAACGTGGGAGGAAAAAGTAAGATAGCGTCTTAGTTTTCTGTTCGAATTCTCCTCCTACAGAAAGATAACAGAATCAGAAAACAAACAGCTTTCCCCTTCATTCCAAATATTAAGGTGAAAATATCAAACCCCACTGCCCCACAAACAATTTCATCTACTGCACCTAAAATAAAACTGACGGAAAATCAAAACGATCCCATGTTGACCTGTGGGTAATAATTTTATAAATACGTACATGCATGAAAGCTAAAAGTGATTAGAAGTCCAAAAGCGCTATACAAATCCGCCTAGGATTCATCACTTTCCTGAATTCTGTAGAAAAATACTCTTGGGGTAGAAGTGATATCTTTTATTAGACCTACTAAATAGTTTCCGGAATTCTCTTTTTCTTCAGCTCATTTCTCATTCATTAGAGTGAGTATGTGTGCCATGAAGATGGCTTGTAAGTAGCTCTTAGCAAAATACTTGAGCAGGAAATAAGCAAGATCCCTTCAAATAAGCTGAGACTTGCAGCTTTCATAATGAGAAGCAGACCAAAGTAAAAAAATAAGTCAAAGAATATAGAATTTAATTGAAAACTTCTGAAGGCCATGCTGATGTACTATTCAAAAAGCCATTTCTGAAGTGGGGGGAGGGGGAGGGAAAGACTAATCAAATCATAGAGTAATAATGATACTTCATGGTTACACATGAAAATGCAGTATTCTAATTCACAAGACTCCATTTCTTTTAAGTTTTTTTTTCTCTTCTGTTTTTAAAGCAAATCAAAGCATGTTACATTAGTTTCTGAGGCATCACATTTGCACAGTTACATGAGCAGTCATACATATGCTACTTTTCGGGCTAAGAGAAACAACATGAGGGTAGAGAAATCTTAATGGATGCTGATTCTGTCAAAATTAGGGAAGATTATTTCAAGTATCTAAATAATTGGCAGGAGTGTATGCTGTTATCAGAGCCTTAAAATGCCTTCACTTTCTGCAGCAACATCTCATAAGTCCTGTCCTCAAATCCTAACCTTAGATCTCTTCAGTGGGGCTGAAGGCTAATTACAGATAGTCAAAAAGACTGAGGCTGAATCAATTTAATTTTTGCATTTACTCTAAGCTGTATACATTGGCCTGATAAATAGGTGAACAGAAATTCACTTTTGATTCCAGAAATGCAGCCACATGCCTTCAGTGGCTCTGGCCAGAGGCCAGGGAGCACTAGAGCACACCTCCTTGCTCACCTAGGGCAGACAGCTTTGGCCAAGGCTAGAACACCTACCTTGGGAGGAAAGCGTTTGTGGGGGAGGCGTAAAGTAAGTTGGGATGCTGAAGGACTGTGAGTTAACTTGAACTGGAGGAGATCTGGGACAGAAGTTCAATAAAACAATTTAACCTAAATCAGTTAAGTCTGATACTACATCCATTCACTTTTGCAATTGTTAGAGCCTCTGCCCTTACAAATCCCCTGCTCTTACAAATTTGCAAGTATTTTAGTTGGCTATATGAATTCTCCTTCTACTTACAGTTTCAGGGAGGCACTTGTCTATACAGCCTTCACTAGAATTGACCAAATTGCCATCTGGTGTTCTCTGAAGACCTCAGAAACTGGATCTGATTAAGTTATCTTGAAAAAGAGCCCAGTGAAACCATAAACATCTTCTGTAATGGTCAGATGAGATGAGTCCTTTGGAAATTAAAACCTTATTATTCATTTAAACTCAGTTTTCTGCCCCACAAAAAGAACCTCTGTAAAAATTCATGGAAATATATTAGTGACATAATCAATAACCATACTAAATGTCAATGAACTAATACTGGTATAATTTAGAAACAGAATCAATTACATTTTTCTTTTACAATATAATAGGGATTCTGGCAGCAGAGTTATACTGCTACCCAGTGCGTCCACAGGTGCCAGGGAGTGGAATGACCTTCAAGGAAGGTTAGCTTGTGAAATAAGTAGGGGTAACTGATGAATAAGGAGTTGTGAACCAAGCAGGGGCAGCATCACCAGGATGTGATGGTGACAGAAAATAGCAATTCTTTCCCTCCTGAAAAACCACATATATCCTTTGATGGTGCTGTGACATGGCCACATTACAGGTTGCCATTACAACAAGCTTGCCCAGCCCCAGTCATGAGTCTACAAGTCCTCAACAGCAAATCAGGCAGAAGATGATTTTAAAATCTCTGATGTTAGAAGGTGGATGAAGACTGCAGCAGAATGAGATTTCCAATTATCTTAGCCTCCTTGCCATTAATCAAGGTCCTGTGTTGTCAATAATTCTGTGGAAGCTTATGTGCAGCAGTTTCTCTGCAATAAAAGAAATCAAGCACTGGCACTTTCCATGAAAACAAGTTTTCCAGCACATTTTTCAAGTCTTTTGGTGACCATCTAATGATGAGAGGAGCAGGACTGTGAGATCCAGAAGCTCCTAGTCATAAGCTGATATGAAGACGGCAGTTACAAGAAGGTTGTCTAGCACTTTGAGTGAGGAGTGTGATTCAATAGTTGTACTGTGACTGAGCAGCCCTCTTCATGATCCATTTTCCTCACCCCACATGGGAAGAGGACTAGAAAAGGTGCTCTAAATATAGTCTGACTACCTTTTGCCTGACTAAACAACTACATCCAGTGGGATCACCTTTATTGTGGTCAAAATCAATGAAGAGACGCAGCAAATTTTGGGATTGGAAACAACAGGATTCTCATGGACATTCCTAATAGTGAATATCCAGTGCACTGCACTGCAGTCATGGCTCAAGAACTCAGGCAACACAAAAATCAATGTTGCTGCATTGAGCAAGATCTGGCAAGCAGGAAATATGCATTCTCTTCAAAGAACAAGATGAGGCTATATCTTCTTCTAGTAGGGTAAACAGGAAGGAGAACACCAGCTTCATGGAGTTGGTTTTGCCATTAAGAATGAACATAAAAAAACAACTCAGTAAGTTCCTTATCAGAATTAATGAGCGCCTCATGACTCTGTCTTAAACTGTCATGACGTGATATGCCACTGTCATCAGGACAATATGCCTGAACTCTTGATGCCACCAACGGAATCAAGGAGAAATTGCCAACCTTGACCAAATCATTTATGGTGTTTTGGAGGGAGACAGACTTAATTTTCTCAGTGATTTCAAAGCCAGTGATTTCAAAGCCAGAGTCAGAAGAGATTCAAGCCTCTGGAATGAAACCACTGGCAAGGAAGGAATGGGAAAAGTCAACTCCAACAGCATCCTACTTTTGACTAAATGCACAAAACTTGGACTCACCATCATCAACATCCTGTTCCACCAGAAAAACAGGCAAAAGACATCATGGCAACACTCACAATCTAGACATTGGCATTTGATTGACTATGTCATTATTTATGCCTAGGATCACAAAGATATCCGTATTAGCCAAGGTATGCAAGGACCTGATGACTACTGATCTCACTCATCCACTTGGTTGTCATTCCGATTGGCTTCAAGCAATGGCTGCAGCAGATGCAATCACAACGTCAACAAAAGTTGTTGATGTTGTGATTCAGTGTTGAAGGATGCAAGGACCCAATCAAATGAGACCTCTTTCACAGGTGCCTCAACAAAAAAACCTGGCAAATTCCAACCAACAACAACGGGAGGATGTCATCAGTACTTGGGGTGACTTCATGTCCACAGTCATCAGTACCTGTGAAGAGATGCTTGTATTCTCTACCAGGAAACATCAAGAATGGTTTGAAGAAAGTGACTGATAAATCTAAGAGTTGATTGTTTACAAGTGAAAGGCCTTTTGTGCTTGGCAGAACACCATCAAATCAAAGCAAAAGAAATTGAAACTCCAACAAGCCAAGGCAGAGATCCAAAGAAGGATCCACAATATGAAGAACAGATGGTGAGAAGAGAAGGCAAAGGAGATTCAACATCTTGTTGGCATCCATGATATCCATGTTTTTTTCAGTACCACCAAAGCCATCTACAATCCAAGCACTTGGGGACCAACTCCCTTGAGATCTAAAGATAGAGGGTATCTGATTAAGGAAAGGGGAGCCATCAATGCTTGTTGGAAGGAACATTATGAAGATCTTCTCAATCAAGGCTCTGTTGTTGAAAAACTGTTCTTAACTCTATCCTGCAACACACAGTGAGAAATAATCTCAGAATCCCTCCAATCCTTGATGAAGTGATGAAAGTACATGAAGAATTACAAGGCATCTGGAGATGATGGGATCCCCAGCAAAATCTTCAAGCATGGGGGAGAGGATCTCACATCATTGTCCCATGCCCTCATCAGAAGGATCTGAAAGGATGAGGAAATCCCAGATGACCACATGATCATCACAATCTTTAAGAAAGGAGACAGGTCTGACCATGGAAACTACTGAGGGATCATCTTGCTGTCCACCACAGGAATGATCATTGCAAGAACCCTCATGAACCATCTTCTTCCACTTGCTAAAGAGTTCCTCCAATAATCTCAGTGTGGGTTTAGGACATAAAGGGTACAACTGACATTATCTTCACTGATTGCTAACTGTAGGAAAGATGCTGGGAACTACACAAACCTCTCTGCATAGTCTTTCTTGACCTCATGAAAGCCTACAAGGCTGTCAACTGAGAAGTGCTGTGGAGGATCCTTGTGAAGTATGGATGCCCGCTAGAATTTGTCACTATTATTTGCCTGATATATGATGGTATGCAAGTGGTGGTTCTCAGTAACAGATCTATCACAGATTCCTTTGATACTAAGAAGACAGTTTAGCAAGGCTGCATCATCACTCCAACTCTCTTCTCAATTTTCCTTAACATGATGCTACATTTGACCACCAATGAGCTTCCAGTTGGAATGGAGCTAAACTACCATACAAAGGGTAAGCTGTTTAATCTTAGGCAACTTCAAGCCAAAACCAAAACTACCCCAACCTGAATCATTGAGTTCTAGTACAGTGATGATGCTGTAGTGTACACACACTCAGAGCCAGACCTTCAGGCAATCATTGACATCTTTACTGAGGCACACAAGAAAATAGGACTAATGGTCAACATTCAGAAGACTAAGGTCCTCCATCAACAAGCTCTTAATGAGCAGACCCAAACTCTAGTAATTCAGATTCATGGTGAGACTCCAAAACCAAGCTCATGGCTTATCAAGCAGTTATAATCCCCATCTTACTGTATGGACCTGAGAACTTGGCAACCTACAGGAGACATCTCAAGTTGCTGGGGAAGTACTGTCAGTGCTGCCCTCAGAAGATAATTCAAATCCAGGAGGTTGACACGTGCACCAACATGAATGTCCTCTTCTAAACAAACACTATGAGCATTGAGGTGATGATCATCTGACATCTACTTTGCTGGGCTGGCCCCATCATCTAGATGTCCAATTTCAGACTCCTAAAGCAGATTTTATTCCCCCAGCTCAGGCAAGACATATGCTCAAGAGGATGGCAGAGAAAGTGCTTCAAGGATGTACCTCAAGACCAATTTGAAAAAAATGCAACACTGATATTAATTGGTGGGAGACTATCACCCAGGGCACCCCTCCCCGCTCTTCCCCTGCTCCCCCTCATGAAGGAAGAGTCTTCTGCAAGGATCTCAGTAGTTTGAAACCTTATGACAACAACAAAAGACAGAAAAATGGGAGCAGAAACAGTGTGTCGCAGACTAAACCAAGAACCCAGGGCCACTCACCCCACATGGAAACATATGCCTGATCTACAACAGAGTCTGCTGATCCTGGATAGGCCTCGTCAGCCATCTTCAGACCCACAGTTAAGACAATCATGGAAGAAAAGTATCTTCAACTGTAAGGGATTGCTGAGGATGACGATAATAGAGTTTATGGTATCTCCATATGTAAATATTTATGAATAAAATATTGCACGTCATGAAGGTTTTGCTTCACAAAAAAGCAAATCTAACCATGTTGATAATAAAACTATGATTTCCCCTTAATATTCTTTCTCATATCTCTACTTTTTAAATTTGTAATTAATCCTTGAAAAATGTTTGTGACATTTTTTTAAGAAGCAGACTTTGGAGGAGGCAAAGTTAGAGCTAGGGTTGTGATTGCTCTTTATCCAATATATTCCCCCAGAGCTATGTGACTATTTCTTTTTATTGTTGCTTACCTAGGTGGTTGTATTTTCTGCTTACTCTTTGGAATTTGGTCTTATTTCATTAATTTATTTAAAAGTTGTGAGTCTCTATTGGATTTTGTATGCTGTCATCAATTTTCCCTTCACTTCCTCTTTGCTCTAATCCTCTGCTAGCCCTCTTTGTATTGTTTGTTGGCTGGTAGTATAAGTTAGCAATTTCTAGCATTAAGTTAAATTCAATAGCTGATGCCCATCTACTGTTAATATCTTGCAAGGATTTGCTGAAACTGCAGTATTAGTGCCAGGATTTTTCTGCCCTTTGTTTGATATTGTTTTGCTTTAAAATTTAGCATTACTATGCAAGTGCAGTGCTTAAAAGTTGTCATCTTTGTTTTGGCAACTTTTTAGTGGTTTTGTAGCCATTTTATTTTGTTCATTATGTTTGCTTGTACAAGCACCGATCTTTAAAAGAAAAATGCTACTGATTAATGTAAGTGGATATCACTGGTTGTTTTCTTTCACAGGCTTAGTGTTAATCCAATTTAAGACACCTTTATCTCTACTTGCATGCAGTTTTGGAATTGGTTTTACAATTATAAAAATTAAGAAGGAACAAAAATGGTCACAGTTATAAACCAATTTATAAATATCCCAGGAAACAACTGATAGATGAACTCTTTTCACTCTCAAATAAATGACTAGTGAATATCAGGTATTAACCCAGAATATCAGGTATTAACCCAGACCCTTAATGTCTCTGAAGAAACTTTATAGGTAACAGATGTTGTTAAGCAGCAGAGATGTGATCAATGTATAATACTTATAATAAGAGAGAATTTCCAAATGTTTTATACAAACCAAAAATATTTGATTACTGGATACATGTGGCTTTTGTATGCCCTTTCCATGAATGGATAAAGAAGTATCCCATCTCACGTTAGTGCACCACTGTAAGCCCCATTCCTATTATTATGAGCAATATGCAACCAAGATAAGCTATGCTTGCCTGCAGAAAGGCAAAGCTTAGGTTAGGCCCTTGATGAGAAGGTCATGCCCATGTTATATATGTATCTTGCATGTTATCTCCTGGTTAAACTTTAATGAAATTTTTGTTTAGGTTTGTCGAGTTTCATAAAAGTAAGTGTGTTTAAAAGTAAGACCTGAAGTCTAGAAAGTTAATGCAGCTAAATTAGATTGGCACGGGACAGTGATCAGAGAGGTACACCTACATGACTCTTGCCTGCTAGGTATTAGCTTTGTTGATTTTGGTACACTCCTCTAAGAATACTTTCAAAGGTCTAGTGCATCCTCTCTCATGGAAAAACTCATATGCACCTATTCAGGAGGGAAGATGTTAACCATATTATTCATTATTATACATACTCCTATTCCCACATAAAATACAGCAGAGATTATTCATAAATTTAGAGGTCCAGGGGGATCCACAGAACAAACATCTTCGTAGGAGCTCTGTATCTGTATGCAAGCTTTGACCTCTGGCATTCCCAGCTTCCAGTTCACTGCTTTGGCACAGATTATACAAATGATCTGTATCATTACAGAATCATACAAATATCCTTTCTCAGGGAAAAGAAGAGGTCACATAAAACTTAAGGGAAACAACCCGGAAAAAGATTTAGCATGGAATGAAATCAAGAATAAATTTATGAGAAGTCAAAGCTAGTCTCTAAGAAATAAAATTTTTGAAGTCTAGTTTTCCTTCAGTTCATTATTATAAATGATAGCAAAAGTAATTTGATTTATACTGCAACTTTCTAAAAGGCCTCTGATATAAGCAGGCCACTGAAAAACAACATTTAAAAAAGTATGGTTTGAACAATAATTTAGTCAATGAAAAGCAGGCATCCTTTGTGAAAATGGATCAAAGCACACAGTTAACTTTATTTTCCAGGCTGTGTTTTGATTTTGTTAATTTCATAATTGATTTCAGAAATCTTTAGTAAGAACTTTAAGTGCCTGTATTTAATCTCAACTATATGTTGTTTGCTTGTTCTTAAATAGCTCTGTGTGAGGTTTCAGCACTCAAGAAATGGGTGTGTGAAAGAAACAACTGCTAGAATGACTAGCTGAGATTTTCATCATCTAATCAATGGCTTCCTTCTCTTCTGTTATTCCAGTACTTATGGTGACAAAGAATGTAAGCTATAGGCTACAGACAGAAGTGACCATTTTCTCTTGATCTGGCCACAAAAAGCAGTTTAAAACTGTGACCAAACTCAAGTGCATGATTGCAAACCACTTCAAAAATGGATAATTGGGTGAAAAATCTGACCCCTCATTGCATGAGGTATTGGATAAAGATGTTACAAAATGTAGCATCTTTTGTAACTTGTGTCTGTGGAGCTCCCAGCCTGTTTCTGTTTTCAGAATGGAAGGCAGGAAAGGGAACAGTGGGAGTTCAGTCTGGCGGGTTTTCATTCTTTTTTTTTGATTTGGAGAGATTCAGAAAGATTCAGTGATTCAGACATAGACACAGCTTTAAATATTTTTTTACATAGCTCAAGGTAGCAGGCTGCGATTCTGGGGTGGGTGGTGTGTCCCACAGAAGTGTGGGCAGCTCCCCAGCACACTTGGCAGCAGCCTGGGAAGTGGACCAGAAGCATTTCTAGTCCACTTCCGGGTCTTCCAGGGAGCGTTTGGGGAACTCCCACCCCCTGGCTTCGTGACTGGTGCCTCCTGGGTCTGGGGGGGGGGCACCCAGGGATCCCCTGTGGCAGACTGCCAAACCAAGGAGTGTGGGGTGCCCCTAGCATGGTCCCCAGTAGACCCAGAAGTGGTCTGGAAGAACTTCCAATCCACTTCTGGGTTCACCTCTGAGCTCTTGCGGGGGGTCCCCCGTGCCCCATTGCATGGTTCACAAGCCACACTGGTAGCTCAAGGAATGTTGAAAAAACATTTAAAGCTGTGTCTATGGCCAAACCATTGATTCTCTGAATCAGCATCGAATCAGATTGGATTTGGCTGAATCAAATCAGGGACACTGATCTGAATTGACTAATCAAATCACTGTCCCCGATTTGGGCTGAATCCAAATCTGAATTGAATACAGCCCTTTTTGCATACTGTTACTGTTTTGTAAATAATAAACAGTGTAAATAGTTGACTGTATGTACTCCAGGTTGTGGGGAAACCACAAGAAAGCACTCTATGCACAGGTGGTCCCAGCCTTAGGGGCTGGGAGGTTGGCCACCCCAGGACCCTAAATTCAGATGTGGCCACAGGTAGCACCATGGCTAGGGTTACATAAATATTGGATTTTTGACACATTATAACATGCCTAACATCTGATACCCTAGCTAACCACTGTATCTTATCACCCAGTGTACATTTCCCTTCCCTGACCTGTTTCTCACCCATTGACTGCCTCAATTTTCATATTCACTGACTAGCATTCTCACAGCCAGGAAGAGCACAGAACAACTGCAGACTTCCTCAGCCTGAAGAAGGGTGTTTGTACCCAAAAGCTTGCAAAGATCAACTATTTTAGTTTGTCTAATGAAAGATACCTATTTTACCTTAAAAACCTTGTCTGCCATTCATCAGGAGTGCATTCATGAACACTAGCAATGTGTGGAATTGAAATTTTGAAAAACTAGCTTTAAATTATCAGTTTTAATGCAGAAAAATACATGTAGTAAGTTCACTAATATTTCTTCCACTATAAAAAAAGAAAGACAAATTAAGGAAGACTGAAGCAAACATTTCTGCTTCCTTGTATGTTAAGGTCTAGTTATCATGTTAATTCTTCATGGAGACGTGCACTAACAAAATGCAAACAGGCTCATTGTTTATGAATAAATTCAAGAGATCTCTAAGATCTAAATTACATACATAAAATGAAACAGTATTTCAATTTAAATAATGTATCAGATTATTTATATATCCTTGAACAAATCAGTGAATATGTGAAAAAAGATTTTTCCCAACTAAAAATTATCTTTGTGTGTGTGTGTATATTCACATCATATACAGTCCTATATATCTTATTTACATTTAAGATTTCAAATTGGCTATTTTACAAAAAGTTTACCCAAAATGCATAACAAAAAATAGTACTCAACAACTTAATTTACATAAATGTCCCACAAGCCAAAATGTTTAGGCATTTGTGGTTAAGAATAATACAGGCACTCCATATTTACATCCAAACCTTAATGCTTACCTTCAATCTTTACTACATTGCCAAATAGTTATTTCAATTTTCAGGCTACAAAGAATATATATTTTTATTTTATTTAATATTTTAGTTGAAGATATGGCAGAAAGAATAAGATTATAGATACTTACAATTTATTGAGTGATGCCTTATCTTGCTCTGACCAGCTATCACCATTCTTCCCTTTCCCCTCCCTCCAATCAAGGAATCAAGCTAAAGATAGCCCAGTTTGCCCCTTGTTAATCAAAAGTAAGAACTGTAATGATAATATATAACTATAGAATACACCTTTACAACTTATTTTCATATAACGTTATACTTAAATAGTGGTTTGTAATTCTAATTTATTTAATAAGTATAAGAGTTACATTGTTTATTATAGCTGACTACACATTACAAAGTTTAAAACCAGAAGTGGACATAACATTAAAAAATATGTTGCCATGAAAGTTTCATTCACAGGAGACTAAATCATTCAGTTCCAGTCTTCATGAAAATAAAATATCTGATAGAAAGTGTCAGAGAGTTATGCTAGTGGTAGGACCTGTTTTGCAGCTCAAGGATTATGAGTGGAATCTACCATGTGTCATTTCAGTACTGTGTCTGCTTATCCATCAGGATAATAAAATCCTGGAAATTACAGCCTTAGGTAATTATTTTTCACACAATCCCATGGAGTCAGTTGATCTAACTTAGAACATGAATCTCAGTTGTATTAGCTGGTGGAATAATGAGACACAATTTATTCAGAAAGAACAAGAAATCCTAGACTTTAGGTCAAGAGTTTACAGAGTGACTGCATCTTCTCAATGTCAGATGTCAGAATATGGGGAGGAGAGAACTCTTAGCAATAATTATGGTAGAGTTGGAAGACTGAACCAATAATAAAGGTGCTGCGGGATCTGGTACTGGCCAAAGGGGATGACTTAGTGAGTGACCTGAGGATTGAAGGGAAATTTGGTGACAGTGATCATGAGTTGATCACTTTCTCTATTCATCACAAAGCTGGCAAATCTGTCAGCAATGCAGAAATCCTCAACTTTAGAAAAGCTGATTTTCACAAACTCAGGAGGTTGGTTGTTGAGGCCCTGAGAGACCATGATCTGACAGGGAGGGGAGTCTAAAATGACTGGTTGTTCCTTAAGGATGCAATCTTAAAAGCACAAGGAAAGTCCATCCCAGCCCAGAAGAAGGCAGCAAAAGGGCCGGGAGACCCCCTTGGCTCAATAGGGAACTCATGGACTTCCTAAATCTAAAAAGAGACGTTCATAAGGGATGGAAGTTAGGAAATACCACTAAGGAGGATTATGCAGCACTGGTCCACACCTGTAGGGAGTAGATCAGAAAAGCCAAGGTGGAAACCAAACACAAACTGGTTATGGGACTCAAGGACAATAACAAGTCCTTCTTCAGATACATGGGAAGTCAGAAAAAAAAACAAAAACAAGGGAAACATTGGACTCTTGCTGAACCAAATGGGGCAGTTAACAACCAACACCCAGGAAAAACACCTCAACGCTTACTTTGCATTGCTTTTCCACCAGCCCAAGGGGATCACCCTGACTGATAGGGTGCAGAAAGGTGAACATATGCCTATAATAGGTGAAGACCTTTGAGGGATCAGCTTGAGAGGCTGGACATCCACAAGTCAGCTGACCCTGATGGAATACACCCAAGAGTGCTAAAAAAGTTAGCTGGCATCATCCTCCTCAGGCAAACTGACATCATAGTATTATCAATGGTGAGGATATTTGAGAAGTTGTGGAGCTTGGGAGAGGTTCCAGAAGATTGGAAAGGGGGCTATGTGGTGCCTATCTTCAAGAAAGGAAGGATGGAAGATCCAGGGAACTACAAGCCAATCAGTTTAACCTCAATCTCTGGAAAGAGCTTGCAAAAAATCATCAACGAAACCATCAACAACAGGCTAATGGAAGGCAACATTCTGAGAGATAGCCAACATGGCTTCATTGCAAGTAGGTCTTGCTTGACCAACCTCATTTCCTTCTATGACCAGATGACACATCACTTGGACAATGGAGAAGAGGTTGACATCATACCTTTGGAATTTAAAAAAGCCTTTGACTTGATCTCCCACGATGTCCTCATGGCAAAATTGGGGAACTGCAACCTTGACAAACTTACACTCCACTGGCTGGGGAACTGGCTCAGTGGTCAGCCCCAGAAAGTGATGATGCATGGTGACCAGTGGTGTTCCCCAGGGCTCAATACTTGGAGCAGTACTTTTTAATAAATTAATAAATTATCTGGATTTGGGTGTCAGAAGTGGACTGGCTAAATTTGCAGATGACACCAAATTGTGGGGAAGTGTGATCAAGCTAGAGGATAGGCTGTTGAGTCAGGCCAACCTGGGCTGGCTTGCAAGGTGGGCAGATCAAAACCCGATGGCATTCAGCACAGAGAAATGCAAGGTGCTCCCCCTCAGGAGAAAAAAACCCCATATACTTATAGGCTCAGCAGTGCTACATTCACCAGCACCATGACCAAAAGAGACTTAAGGGTCATGATTGACCACAAGATGCGATGCCACAGCTGGCAAAGCAAATAAAACCCTGGCTTACCAATGCATCTCAAGCAAGACCCAAGAAGTCATCCTTCCTCCAAATCAGGCCAGAAATGACAAAGTTATAGGCCATTTCAACCTTCCCCATTATAGCCTATAGGTGAAACGTTGAAACAGCATCAAAACAGCGAAACATTTCCGCTTGCCTCATTTTGTTTTGTGGCTGTTCCCACCATATCTGTTCCATTTTGATTTTGCTGTTTTAACCTCAAAATGAGTCAAAACAGTGTTGAAACAAAACTGGTGGCGAAATTTCCCACATCCCTAATAGACACGAGGTTTCAGCTAATTTATTTTGCTTTCTTTCACAGTTACCTATTGTCAGAAATGTAAATGGAAAATAAAACACTCAACAATAAAAAACAACATTTTCAGCCATGCACTGCTGTTCAAGCCTCTTGAACCAGTTTTATAGAGAAAACAAAAGTTTCCATACCTTATTGTTAAATTGTATGACAAGAAAATAACTTTAGCTAAGCACTGCTGAAAAAAAAAATTGTAATGATTTTACAGATTCCTCCATTCCTGTGCTGGGCATCCTTTGAAACAGATAAGCATATCCTTTAACTGTAACTGATGAATAACTGTATTCATCTGATCTAAATATCTAAAATTAGGTTATTATTAGCGGGGATTAAGAGATTACAATGCTAGTCATGTTAAAGAAGGTGCTGGTAAGGCCTCAAAGGATTACTTGATGATGACAGTCTTTTCAGATATAGAACTGCAGCACTTCTCCTGTTTCTGGGAAGATTACTCAGAAAATGTCAATGAGGCAGTATTCGAATTTTTCTGGAAACTTCATGTTTCCTTCCTCAGTATTTATCAACTGTGTATACAAGTTAAATTTACAAAAATGATTGCTTCTAACTGTCATCACCCAGTCTTAATGATGAAAAAATCCTATAAAACATGGAAACTTGTTCACAGTACTAGAGAAGAGTATAAGAGTATCGGGTGGGCAAACAGGAAGAAAATTAGGAAGACCAAGACACAATTTGAGATGCAGTTGGCAAGGCACATAAAGACACATAAAAGGGGATTCTGTAAGTACACAAATGTAAGAGGAAGACCAGTGATTCCTTATGGTCACATAAGGTGGAGACAAGGCTGAAGTATTTAATGCCTTTTTTACTTCAGTTTTCACAGACAGAAGCATATATTAGATGGTGAGTGCAGTTGGCAGCAGAGATAGGGAAGATAAAAAAACAGCCTAGGATAACTGCAGAACAAATTAGGGATTCCTTAGGAAAGCCAGATACTTTTGAATTGTCAAGGCTGAATGGGATGCACTAAGGGTACTGAAGGACTTGGGCTCAGATAATTTAGGAGCCATTGGCTACCATTTATAAAAAATCATGGAAGTTGGGTTAGATCCTGGATGACTGTGAAGGGGCAAATATAGTGCAGACAGAATATAGCACAGGAAAAAAGGAAGAGGATCTAGGGTACTACAGATTAGTGGCCTAACTTTGATACCTGGAAAGATCATAGAGAAGGTCCTCAAAGAATCCACTGTGAAGTACCTAGAGAAGAAAAAAGGAGATCACAAACAGCCAGCATGAATTCACCAAGAGCAAGCAATACTTGACCAATCTGATTTCCTTCTATGATAAAGAAACAGGATCTCTAAATGAAGGGACAGCTGTGAACGTGTTATACTTTGATTTTAGCAAGACTTTTGACACTGTCTTCTACCATGTCCTCATCAACAAACTAAGGAAATTCAAATTAGATAAAAGTACCATAAGATGGATACATAACTGGTTGGATCACTGTACTCAGCAAGTAATCCTCAGTGACTCAATGTCTAGTTTGGAGGAGGCATCAAGTAGGGTTCCCCAAGCGCTTGTCCTGGGTTCAGTATTGTTCAGTATCTTCATTAATGATTTGCATGATGAGATCAAGTGTACCCTTAGCAAATCCATGGATGGTGCTAAGCTGGGTAGAATTACAGACACACTGGAGGGCAGAACTAAGATCCAGAATGACCTGGACAGACTGGAGAAATGCCCTACAAGTAGTCAGATAAGATTCAACATGGGAAAGTGCAAAGTCCTGTACTTGGGATAGAATAACCACATATACAAATACAGACTGGGGAATGATTGGCTAGGTTGAAGTACTGCAAAGAAGTATGTTGAGATTATGGTGGACCATAAGCTAAACCATAAGCAAAATATAAGCCAGTGTGATCTAGTTGCAGAAACAGCCAATGACATTCTGGGTAGTATTAACAGGAGTGTCACTTTCAAATCAAGGGAAGCAATTCTTACTTTCTATTCAGCATTCATAAAGCCTTCCTTGAGTACTGTGTGCAGTTACAGGCACACACTTCAGGAAGAATGACAACAGTTTGGAAAAATTCCAAAGCAGGGCAACATAAATGAATGGGTTCTGGCTATTAGGGATCAGGGTGTAGCCAGTCATGCCTAATGGTTAGGCCATTAATGGGACCGTATTAGAAGTCAGACGCTAAGTTACCAGATCTAGAGGGAAATCCAGGGGTTGAATCCAGTACACAGGTCAGGGTCAGGGTCTAGAAAAACAGCAAACAAGTTACCATACTCAAGGAGCAAGCCACAGGGCAAAGCATGAGGAACAAGACAAACCAGGGATCAGGATCCAAAAAAAAAAAAACATTACAGCTAGGTTACACAGTCCAAATGGTAGTCCATAGGGAGAAACCCAAACATTGAATCAAATGAGGGATCAGGAATGAGGAAATGTATCTTCAGGGAAATCCATGGCCAGTGTCCAAGGAAAGCAGAAGCCAGGGTCAGGAACCAGGAAAAACTAGACAGCATAATAATCAATATACTTGCCACAGTATTCCTGTGTGAGATTTGATAAGAGTCTTCAAATTCCTGAAAGATGACTATAGAGAGAATCGGATTTTCTCTGTGACTCCATGTAGGGAACAGGATTAGGAACAACAGATGCAGGAGGTCAGGAGGAAGTTTCTGACTAGGGGGTGGTCCAGTATTGGAACAGGCTTTTGAGAGAAGTTATGGAATCTCCATCCTTGGAAACTTTCAAAAGCAGGTTAGTCAGTCACTTGGCTGGGATGGTTTAGTCAGGGATGATCCTACCTTGAGCAAGAGGCTGAAATAGATGACCCTATAAGGTCCCTTCCAGGCCTACTTTCCCATGATTTAATCTAATCAGGACACTATTTCACAATCCTAATGCTTGCGGTAGTGCTCCAGGGCCTTCTCGGCTTCTGACCTATTCCTTTTGTTGAACCCTTTAACTCTAATTCACTAACTAAACTAGGCTTTGGGGTTCCCAAATTCCTGTCTCTGCACCCTCAGGTGCTGGGGCCTCTGGCCTCAGTCCCTTCCCTTCTTGGGCTTCAAGTCTTCCAGGCCCTAAAATCAGTCCTGCTCATCTCAGGCTCTGGGCCCACTGGCCTTCAAGCTCTGCCCTGCTCTGGGCACTGGACTTGCTCCATTACAATGCCTTGAGCCTGTCCCTAGCAGGGTTCAAGGCAATTACGTACCGCTAGGGCACTAATGGGATCTCCAAAGACCACCCCTCACTGTCCCAACCCAAAGCACCAGTATAACAAACACTGTGAAAGAAAAAGCTTGCTACCATTTTAAGAAGAAAACCTCTTCCTCACATCCTCTGAGAGCAACTTCCATCATGGGCTCTCATCACCCTCTGCCACTCTTCTCTGGTTCAGGGTCCCACATGTAGTTCTTCTCCTTGGTGACAGCAGGGCCAGACTGACCTGTTGATTAGCTCCAAATAGCCCTAAGCAGTCACTGTGATGTCTATCTGTCCCAGTGACATTGGAGAGAGAGACACACAGAGACACCTCTCAGCATGAGCTAGCATACCAGGTGCCTAGAGTCCATGGGGCTGGGGTCCATGCCGTGGGAGTTGGCAGGGAGGAATTGAGGGACAGGTCCTTGCTTGAGCAGTGAGTAGCAAGGTGAGGGGGAAGGGCAGGGGGAAGGCAGGCAGTCCCAGGTGTGTCTGCAGTCTCTACTGGAGCTCCAGTCAGGGAGCATAGGGAAGGGGTGAACTCTGCTGTGGAGGAGAGAGCCCCACCAAACCCAGAGAGCATGCTGGGATGCTGGGGGTGTCTGGTTTATCTTAAACTAGAAAGGGGTCTGGGAAAGACATTGCATAAACTGATTTGAGCCAAATCAGTTAAGTCTGATAATACATTCAACCAGGTTTATCTTAAACTAGTTTCAGCCATTTTGAAACTGATTTAAACAAGTTTCTGATAACTCAAACTGGTTTATGTGTATTGTCTGTTATCAGATCAGTGCGTACAGTTAGGATATGGATGGATGTCATCAAAGGTATAATGACAAACTATGTCTATGTATTTGAGCTAAGTTCAACCTAACTAGCTCAGGTACTTTGATACCAGTGTAGGCAAATAACCCAGTGCTCTGTGTAAGCTTGTCATTCAAGTATCTATGGAGATTTGACTTTGCATCCCTCATAGCTTCATGCTATTCCTGAACTGTGACTGAGATCCTAGCAAACTAGTTTAAAGCCAGCTAGGGTAAGCTTACACATTTCAGTTAAATCTTTGAAATGTATATGTACTTTTAACCCTCTTCCAGATCCAGGCACAAAGGATATACAAAGAATTACAGAAACATTTGAAAAAGTAGAGGCTGATGTCCCTCACTGTAATATCTATAAACATCCCAGTACATTTCCTCAGGCACAGCAACTATTCAGTTTACCATTAAAAAAAATAAGTTTGGTCCTTCTCTTATCTAAGTATTAGTTTATTAAGTAAAAACTAAACCAAAATCCAGAAAATCTGGATGCACCCATGATAAATCCATCATGAGGGTGCCATAAACACTTGTGTCTTGAAATATATCATAACAGGAGATCACACATCAAACTGCTGCATACATGTTTCTTTATTATACTGGATTTCAACATTTTTAGATTTGTAAGACTTTAAAATCTTCAAGGAAAACCTACTGACGTTAACCTTGTTTAAAAGACAGGTCCCTCAGTTGTCACACACTTTACACACACAAATAATCTATCACAAAAGTAAGGCAAATTAAAGAACAAAATTAAATAACACTTTTATCTGTTTTCCTGCCCTCAAATGTTTTATTTAACTGTATGTAACTTTGTTTGAAAGGAAGCCTGCCTAAAACATTAAAAGGTCCTATTTAAATATAAAAGTACTTACCAGCTAAATCACATTTCAAAACCCTTGGTCCCTTCCTCACCCAGTAGAGAAGCAAAGTGATTTCAAAGAAGAAAGGAAAAATAAATTCTTGCATTCCTTTAGCAGTTAATAAATTATGATCTGAGGGGTCAGGGGTTTTTTTGGAGGGGGCGCGGCAAGGGGGAGGTTGGTTTGTTTCGCTTCTGTGGTTTAATTTACTGCCAGACAGAGAAAAGAAGTAAGCATGGCCTCCTTTTATTTTTCCATGTGTTCACCTACAAAATTGTTTTATCACGTCTCTCTCACCCACGAATGAACTATTTCTTCCATGCTCACTAGTATGGTAAACTCTTTTTATAGGAAAAAATCCTGCTGTGAAGGGAGTCTTATTTCAAATTCTGTTCAATAATGTATTTCTACTTTAACCATAGTTTAAGGAAACGGAAACAACTGAAAATTTGATGTCCTTAACCAGCTCCAATAATTTGAATTTTCTGAAGGTTTCTTGATAGGTTTTCATAGGTGGGGAGCATCTCCCCTCTTATTTGATGAAAGTTCCCTCTAAGATGCACATGTGCGCAGCCACACACAACAGAAGTGTGGCCATACAAAGCCTTTTCAAGGACGTGCACAGGCTCCAGCAGCTCTGGGGAAGTGCTCTGCTCCCCTGCATCAGGGCTGGCAGGCAGCAGGTCTCTGAGCCGGCAGGGATGGAGGCTGGGGCGGGGGGCTGGCACGGGCTCTGCTGGCTCTGGGGAAGTGCACCACTCCCCTGCCCTGATGCAGGGGAGTAGAGCACTTCCCCAGAGCCAGGGAGCCTGCACCAGGTTCCGGCTCCTGGCCCCCAGCCCCAGCCTCCAGCCACCAGCCCCTGGCTCCAGTACCTGGCCCTCAGCTCCCAGCTCCAGCCCCTGGCCCTTGGTTCCAGCCCCTGGCCCCAGCCTCCAGCCACCGGTGTCACCCCTGGCTCCAAGCTCCAGCCCCTGACCTCTGGCTCCTGGCTCCCAGCTCCAGCCCCCGGCTCCTGGCCCCAGCCTCCAGCCCCGTTTGGTAAATGTCCCATGCCGGACTGAGGTGGCATACTCACAGACCAAGGCAGCGCACTCATGGACCGAGGCAGTGTGCTCACGGACCGAGGCAGTGTGCTCACGGACGACTGCTTCTTAGAGGGAACATTGTATCTGACCAGATCGATCTAATCCAGAATTCGGTGTCTCTACTCCATCCAGAAAAACATGAACACATGGGGTTTCAACTTGCCATATCTATATTGTACAAGCTGCCTTCTTGCAAGGTTTTTTTTATTATCTACTGTCCTGTGGGAGCATCTAGATATGAAATTAGTGTACCTGAATAAAATCTGGTGCACGTCATGCCAGATTTTATTGCTCCTGGGTGCAGCATTTACACATGCTCCCAGGACTGCAACACATTAAGCTGTCAGAGCACAGCCCCAGTGGGGAAGAATCTAGCCTGCCAGCCCAGAGCTGCACCACCTTGTCTCAATGTGCTGTGGAGGGGCTGGATGGGACATGAGGTTGTCTCAGGGTGGGGCTAACTGGCAGGCAGTTCTGCACTGTAGCACCCTCATGCCCCAGCCAGCCCTGGTCACTGTCTACATGTGTGGTGTGGTGCACTAAATAACTCCACCACAGAACAGTACTTGTGTTGGCCAGAACCAGTCTACAGTAGACTTAGTTAGATTACTTCAGCTTAATAACACCTCACGTGCAGACAGTGACACTTTACTGTGGAACTTTGCAGACAACTCCACAGTAAAGCACACTTGTAGATGCCCCCAGTTAGTACTTTATATCAATGCTAATCATGAAGAATAATAAAAAGATAAATACTGACTCTATGTGCATGCCAGATTTAAAAAATATTGCAGAACACATCAATCAAATTCATAACTATAATTTCCTCAGTAGCTTTGCATATTTTGGAATTTGTATCCTTTTTTTGCTGTTGTAATTCTAAAATCTTTCTCAGTTGCCTAAAAGTTGTAGAGACTTTCTGATATAAAACCATATAGTTTAATAATAATAACATTGGGAAAAGGACATGGATATTGGCAGTGGATGTAAGTATTGAAGGAAGTCATTATAAATACAATAGAAAGAAAAAATGCATAGCCATAAGGCTTACGAAACAATTGATTAAAGTTTCCATTTCCAAAACAGTCACAGAAGTCATAGAGAAGTAGGGCTAGAAGGTACCCCCAGAAGTCATCTAGTCCAACACCCTACCTGAGGCAGGATCATCCCTATCCAAACCATCCCATACAACCACCATCTAAACTCTACATAAGACTGCCCTCAGTCCCCACACAACAAAGAACTAACACCCTAACCTGCCACAGGTAAAGTGGGGGAACCACAGCAGCCAATGTCCTGCTCGTCTATAATATTGCCAATCTGATAAAGAGTCAAGAAAAAACATTTATGTGTAGCTCACCAAAAAGACATTACAACCAGTGTATGAATCTAGGAAGCAAGAATATGATGGCTAAGTAAAAATGAAAGGAAATTCTAGCAAACATGTAGATCTCAGAACAAGACTCTTTTCTATATAAACCCCTCCTGAGATAGCCTAAGAAGATATGAAGGAGCTCAAAAATAAATTGACATTAAAGTTGTCTTCATATTGACAAGTAATAGGTCAATAATACAAGACAAGTAATAGCTCATGTCTCAGCAAGTATTCCTCATGGTGAAGAAACAAAAATGTGATTTATATTGCATACTGAGATACTGAGATCTTAAACCCATAAAGCACCTGCTTAACTATAAGTGGATCGGTACGATTCATTAACTTCATTAGGTCTCTCAGTTTTTGTGAATTGATGCTGAAATCATCAGCACATTGCAGGTTTCATCCCTTTACAGAGAGAAATTGTAGAGGATATTCGAAAAGACACAACAGAAATTAAGAAATGCAAAACTCTAGAACTCTTGATTCAGAAATGACACCTTTTATTAGGCCTACTAAGGAATCACAAAAAAAAATTCTCTCTCTATGCAAGCTTTCAGGCACACACCCCCTTCTTCAGGATAAGGACAAATCCAAGATGGTAAAAATCCTCTTGGGTAGAAAAGAAGGTTAATTTTGCACAGGGGTCTTTTGAGACTGGAAGTCTGCTTCCCTGGGTCTTTGTGTGAGTTGCTCCTTGATGTGCAGATAAGGCTGTTCTCATCTCTGTGGGTGTCAGATGTCAGGAAGGCAGGGAGGCTCAATAATCTTTCTTTCTTGTTCAGCAATGAAGCATATATTTTCAAAATCAGCTAAAATATGGCACCTTCCATGTTTCAGGGATGCGCTTAGTAGACATTGGTTTTCAGTGAGAGTTGGGTACTTGACCACCTGTTGTGACTTTGAAAATCTTCCTCTGCATCTCTTTGTTTTCTCTTCATCTTCACAGAGAACTGCAGTACCAGGCCCTAAGACTTCTCTCTCTTCAATACTACGCTGAGGCAACTCTACAGATTTCAGTGAAGAAAGAACTGAGGAAGTTTTCAGCTGCCAGAACAATGAGGCAAGCTATATGTGTATATCAAGTGTGCAAAGGAAAAAAAAAGAAACAAAACAAAGGACCACAGCACTATAACCTATAAGGCAGAGACAAATGTTAGTGGCATTCCATACTTTCTAGGCATTATTAACCTATGAAAGTCCCTTGAATGAGTGAGTGAATGAGTGAAACCAAGCAAAGACCTCAGGATATAGCTCCCTAATACCAATGATGTGATTCAATCTGAATGGAAATTCTCAGAATTATGTGCACAAGAAGCTTTGTTTTAAAAAAGAAAAAGTGAAAACTTTTTGCAGTGTTGCTTTACAGACATATTCAGCACTGAAACAATATGGGAACTCACAAATTGTGCAGAAGAATACGAGAGAGAGAATTGATGCAAACACATTTCTAGGGTGTATTTGACACGCACAATTTAAGATGAACTCAGAAGCTGCAACACAGGAGGGAAAGGCTATACTCAAAAGTGTATTCTCTTCTCTAGCCATGTGTAAAAAGTGTTAGACATCAGTGGAAGAATCACAGACACATGAGGTATGACTAGGGTGACTATACATCCCAGCTTAGCCAGGACAGTTTCAGATTTCAGCCAATGAAAATTAAAACAGCCTCTCAGGCACAGGGCAGGGAGGCTAGGCAGCAGGAGCTATGAATAGGAAACACTAGAAGACACTCCACACCTAACAGGTTAGCTTGGTTGCCCTAATAGGTTAGCTTGGTTAGTCAAATGACCATTAAAAAGGGGATTGTTAACACCAATGAAGAAAACAATGGGGCATTGATTCCTTAGGCATCTGAATGGTAATACTAGTGGTGCTCCACCCCACCTCTCCCAGTAGCAGTGGGGTTGCGGGGAGGAGAAGGGGGCAGTATGCCAGATTTCACATTGTCCCACATGGTCACCCTAGGTATAGATGCCCACGAGGTCTAAAACTGTTGTGGTTATAGCTGAAGTTTTGGTCTGCTTCCATAGTTTATGTAACTGAATTTTTTGACATGCGTAATCTGAAGGCTAACATATAATTCCCAGTTCTTGCTGAAAATAGTAACAGGTCGGAATCAGCTGAGGGTTTGAATGATTACATTCTCCCCAGGTCCATGAAGCTCTTATGATACATTAAGGGAAAGCTTGCCAGTTGGTACTTCATCTGTTTTTTCTGTTCTGATAAGTCTCTGATATAAAATTCATAATGAACAAATTATAGAAAAATACCCTTTTTATCAGCCATTCAATTCTCCATTGATACAACTTATTAACTAAGCAGTTACTGATCTGACTACAGTAAAGATTATTTGGGCTAGGTACAGACATTCAAAACGTTTGAGGCAAAATCGATCTAAGTTATGAGGTTTTCTGTAAGCAGTGTAGATCAGTAGCCAACAGAACACACATTCACCGTTTGGAGGGGGTGGGGGACAGGACAAATCTTAGAGCAGGTTCCATCATTTTTAAATCAGTCTATGCAAGCTGAACTTTTGTTCTGCTACACGTACAGACCAATTCTGTGTGCTGAACTTCTGTTCTGCTATGGGTACAGACCAGCTTCCAATCACTTATAATGGTAAAAGTGTAATGTCTGTACCTAGCCTTTCTGAACAGCAATAACTTATGTACAAAGTATTTTTTCCAGCAAAATGATATTGCAGAAAAAATTTACCATCCCTATTAACAGTGAATTTTTGGGATGTCTTAAGTAGAGCACCTGATTAAATGTTTCCATACAGATTCTCCAGTTCAATTATAAATCAATGACAACTATTAACCTTGCATCCCTTCATACGTGAAAAGTGGAGTAAGCTGAATATGGACAGGGTAGGATTAACATGTTTTACCATCTTAAATCTTTGTTGTTGGTACTCTTTAAAATAATGTCAGAATTCATGCATCAGCACCAGATTATCCAGCTTCTCTTACATGAACCATCAGTTCCCCTTTTCAAATTAAATTAAATAAAAAAGAAAACAGGGATATTTTAGGGAGGTTAAACATGAGGTTTAAAAAATAAGTTTCTGCCTCCAACAGGAACTCCACCTACTAGTATGAAAATTAGTGGGCACTGAACCAATGTACATGCTGAACTGGGCAGTGGCTTTGGTGTACTTGAAACTAGAAGGGAGAGAATAAACATCTCTAGGTGCATTTACGTATACACCTAACTTCACAGTAGACTAATTTTCTGCAGTGTAAAGCACCACAGTCTACACATGCAATGCTATTAGACTGCAGGAAACTAATTTTGATTGCCATAAAATAGTAAATGCTGACCTGGGCATAAATTATGACCAGCCTGCCCAGGCAGCAGGGGGACAGACTCTTGGCTACTGCCTAGCCATGTGGCTCCAGTCATTGGCCCCACAGCCAGCTCCTCCACTGCTTGATGCTGTGACCTGGAGCCTGGGACTGGCTCCCAAACCTGCTGCCAGCCTGTGGCTGCTCCGCCCCGGCTCAAACTGCTACAGTCCTGGGTGCATACAAAGATGCTGCACCCAGGACCAGCTGACTGGTGTGAACTGCACTGGAGTTTATTGAGGAACACTGATCACATGTGTAGATGCACCATCAAGGCTCACATTAGTTCCTATAGCAGTGCTTGCCTGTAAGGACACTATTTCGTGCCAGCTTTGTCAGCACTTCCCCTTTTATTTCTTTCCCGTTTTGCTAATGTGCTTTTAAACCTTAAAGGAAATAATGCACCTCTGTAGTAAAAGTGTTAATATCCACATTATCTGGAAAACAGTAGCACTACTTGGATGAGAGAAAAGTGTACATGAAAAAAAAAAGGTTGCAAAGTCCTGATGAAAGGCTATTTATTTTTAAGTGTTCACACAAAACCTTGAAAACCATTAGCATCAGAAAGATATTTGAGTTATAGAACCAATTTGACCTTTTCAGGGATTTGTCAGTATTTATTGGCACTTCTAGTGACATTTATATTGTTAAATGAAAATATAAATGCCTGAACCTGCCAATGGAGTAGTTACGAGGACAACATCTGATTACAGGGTACTATAAATTACTTGGACATAGCTGAACTGCAGACTCCTAGAGCTCCTGATGATCAAATCATCAACCTGTTCAGTCTCACAATCAACCTATGGAAAAAATAAAACCCTTTCCTGAAGAAAATATCTGAAGGGAAATAAATGTCTAAATAGCCTATTGCATCTTTATTATATAAGGTGAACATCATAATTCTTTCACAAAGCCTTAAAAAAAAGCTTTTGTTTCACGATAGCTTCTGTTTCAAAATCCATGCACAATTTATGTCTTGTTCCTCTTCTAATTGAGCTAGACTGTGAGGCTAAGTACAGGCATTCAAGAAATCCAAGGCAGAAGAGCTCTAAGGTCTGAGCTTTACTCCTGGCAGTGAAGATTAGGTTGGGAGTAGAAAGTGTGTGTGTGTGTGTGTGTGTGTGTACTTGCATGTCCTGGACACCTGTATTCCCCCCCCGCTCCTGCTGATGCTGGTGGCCCCAGCCCTGCACAGTGACAGGCTCTCTGGATCTGTTAAGCTCTGGCCCGGTAGCAACTCACCCATGTGGACAGGAGCCCTCTGCAGATGAGTAGGACCAGAGGGCCTCAGGTGCCTGCACCCTGACACTGGGCCATAGGTCCCCAGGCCCAGGCTCCTTTGCCCCTGCATTACGGGCACTCCTTCACTCAACAAGTGTCATAAAGTGAAGGTGCTGTCTCTTTACAGGAAGATAATATCCTGAACAACTGAGAACTTTATTAGCTGAGGAAACAATAACTGAGTTAACTGAGTTAACTGCTGGGAAGAGATGGCCTCCACCACTCTCCCCTGGGGAGGAGGCTCTTCTCAGCCAGGCTGGCTGACCTGCTTCACCGGGCTTTAAACTAAGCCTGCTGGGGGATGGGGGGACTACTGCCACTGCTGGCCCGCTGAGC
>NW_017728918.1:40261925-40265017 GCF_001723895.1 Crocodylus porosus
TGCTGGGATCCTATGACCCCAGCTGACTTCCTGCCCTTTGGGCAGGGGGCTGGACTCGATGATCTCCCGAGGTCCCTCCCAGCCCTAATGTCTATGAAATCTATGAAATGTAGTGAGTTAGCATGGTGTTCCCTTAAATTATTATTTTCTTACAGAAATGGCTTATTTAAAATCCTTTTGTTGAAATTGAAAGTTGCTCCAGGAAATCACCAAATCCATAATGAATATGATCATGACCACCTCATTTTTGGGCCTGTTTTTTTTTTATGTCACGCTATGGAAAGAGATTATTTCCAATAAATGTGATATTTCTCTTTTAGTACAATGAAAGACGCCTTCAACAAGAGCTCTTTTTAAATTAAATTGTACCTAATAACTATTAAGTGTATGGTGTTTAATAAAGACTGAAAGGCTGAGAGTGGGTCACAATTTGAGGTGGCTATTTTTGTTGTGGAATGAGGGATTTAGACTTTGAAGATAATAGCCAATCAGAAGAAGAAACATGTTTAATGAATATAACATTCACCAGTAAAAGTAAATGTATTATTCAATTATCTGCACTCTGACTGACTAATAATAATGCCAGCATGCCCATAACATAGGCATTTGTATGATTATTGTGAAATAATTCAGTCAGAAGAATCCGCCTACACTGAAACAGATCCACTTGAGTAAAATAATACATTAAAATGTGTATTGAAGAGATAAAAAATATGAACTTACAATATATTTTACTCCAAACCCTGAACAAACATTTAAAGATTAAAACATCCAAATATATGTTATTTTAAATTATATATACACATATACATATATATTCATAATCAGTACTTATTGATTCCCTTTAGGACTAAGAAAATAGTACCAAATATTGGAAATAGATCTGGGAAGTACTAGACCTCTCAAAAGAAAATCTGCTTCTTGAAATGTCAAACTCATTTTTTTTAGATCCAGGAAACTCATAGCTGAAGGGTTTGATAATTATAAGAAAATGGATTCTTAGCAAAACAAAACTTGCTAACTTGATGGTGTTACTCTTAACTGGAAAGAAATCTCCTTTTTACTAAATGCACTCTTAAATCAAGCAGCATATTCCAACAGAGGAAAAAAGATGTGTAATACTGGTATGCTATACTTCTGAAAACTTGCAATGAAAGAGAGGGAAATGTAGCTGCTGAGAAGCCACTGAAGATTAAAAACAAAATATTTATTCACATTTATTCAAGGTCAGGAACATGTGTCAGCTAAATTGTCTTATTAAGGATTAACAATGAAAATAGGAAGAGAGAAAGGAAGCTCTTTCATATCTCTTAGACACAAGTCTGAGAGATATAAATGACAGTTGAAATTTCACTTTCCAAAATTGATTTTGTGCTATAATCTTAGAGGTCAAAGCATTTTCACAGAACAGCAGTAACTGGGTTAGTTCAGTTTTTTCCCTTACTTAAAAGGGACAAACTATCAACTAACCACTAATGCCCAGGTTCAGCAATTTTGATTTTGTTTTGCTTTGCTTCTTCCACCTCAATTGTGTGTATTTCAAGAAAACTGTAACAGGCACATGGTATTTGCCCTGCTGATTAAATAATCCCCTGTGATTAATGAATTCTTCAGACTTCTAGATGAATCAGAAAGAAACCACAGGAAAGCTGTTTACATTTGCTCTCACTGCAGGGAACACAAACAAAGACACCTGCAACAACAGCAACAGATTTTTATTGACCTAGTCTGGCATAAGGAAGTGTAATACCAGTTCTAATAGACAACTTTCTTACTTGTACTGCATTTAAAATTTAGTATGAATGTAAAAAAGAAATAAATACAATTTTTTAAAAAAGTACAAAGGTAGAAAGTGTATGGAGGCCTTCTTCAAAGCCAACTATATCCTCACATAATGCCTTGTTTATTCCATATGCCTAGTTGAATATAATGCATTTAAAATCAAGTAATACTTATTTTCATTTTGATTGTATATAGTTATAGAAATGAAGGTAAATCATCCATTGCTGCAAATTTTAAAATCAAATCTCCCCTACCATGAAAGGCTAAACTCTAGTTTGAAAAAGAATGAATATCTATATCTTTATCTATATCTGTAAAATATTACAGAAGTCCCGTCTCGCCCTAAAATCATCCAACCCTGGTACAAAGGCAGGAATGTTAATCCTAAAACATCCCAGACCAACGCTTATCCAATCTTCTTCTGAAAAACTCCGATGAAGGAGATTCCACAGTTTCCTTGGCCAGTCTATTCTACTGCCTTTCTGTGCTAACCATAGGGAAGTTTTTCTTAAGATCTAATCTAAATCTATTCTCTTGCTATTTAAAATCACTCTGCAGCAATGAAGAACATTTGTTCTCCCTCATTTTTACAGAACTTGGAAGTTTGTAAAGTTGATCTTGTAGGAATGGTCCAGTACTGAAGGCAGTCATATCATTATCCATTATTGACTGTTCTTCAATGGAAACACCAAAAAAGGGAGAAAATGCAATACTCCTGGTGTTCTCAGTTTTATTCTATATGGAATAAATCATCCATGTGGAATACCATTCAGCCCTCTGGAAAGTCTCTTGCAATGTTTTATATAATACCATGTTTTCCAACATTTTCTAATTCAATCTATTAAGTTATTCAAAAGAATCAAATATGTGTAAATGTAACCCCATGCACTATAAGAGGGAACTTTTCAAAATGCATCCATCCTGTGGAAACCATCTTAAGCACGCTCAGTAGGAAAATGGCAGTGGCATGGCTGGCAGCTATGGTGGGTGCACCACTGAGGTTGAGGTGAGGTTGAAGTCGCTAAACACTGAGGTTGAGCTTGATAAACACTATCCTAGGAACCAGGTTGTAGAGCATGTGGTAGTTGGCCCGGAGGGAAGTGTTCCAAGGGAACTCTCTGTGAAGAACAGTGCGGCCTGCTAAACTGAACCAGACTGTCCTTTTAAAAAATAAAAAACAAACCCAACACTAACTGATCAGGGCTAGGTGAGCTCTGGATCTTGGAGTCGTCATTGACTCCACGATGAACATGGGCCGGCAGTGTGGGGAGGCAGTCAAGAAGGCCAACCGTACCCTGTCATGCATCCAC
>NW_017728918.1:40269125-40345629 GCF_001723895.1 Crocodylus porosus
CCGGTGCTCTTTCCTGCTCAGGCAGGGGGTCGGACTAGATGATCTACCTAGGTCCCTTCCGACTCTAGCTACTATGAAACTATGAAACTATCCCTATTTAGAAAAGACTAAAATATGTGTAAATTATGAAAATGGAACATAATAAGTTGGCTACAAATTGAAGATAATCTTAGGGGGGAAAAGTGCCTAAAATACTTAGGTACTTTCCAAAATCTTATTAGGCACCAATCTACACTGTTTGATGTTCAAATATATGTATAAATCTGCCCTTTAGCATTTAAGACCTTTATTCTGCAGGCTGATCTCCTGGAGATAGCAGGTTTCACATTAGTACAAAAATTTCCCCACATAAATCAGGTGGCAGGATTAGGACCAAAACTGGTACAATAGTTTCATAAAGTCATTAGTAGGCCAATATGATCTACTTAATCTTAAATACATTTTCAAAGAACAAACAAAAAAAAGGACCTACAGTTCAAAGTAAGTGATGCATTTATAAGCCTTCAAGAATACTGCTGTTTTTTGCTAAAGCTAAGCCAAGTAGTAGAGGTCAAGTATAGATCCAAGAACCTGAAAATTCAATAACCAAACTCATATCTTTTACCCAACAGTAACCCCTAATTGCTGGAAGCAAAACAGCATTTACAACCCATTTCTTCAAGGAACTATTTGTAGAATCTAAACTTTAGGATTCAGGCATTTATTTCTATAATTCTAAAAAAATTATTAGATTTAAAATAAACACAAATCCTTAAACAAACAGATCATATCTACCTTTTTCCATTCACCATTTGGCATAAACTCTTGTTTCATTTCAATTTTATTCTCTTTATATTCAAGAGTTAGAAGGAGAACATAAGAGAAATCAAACATATAATTATTGTTTAAAAATTAAATCATTTTTATTATACAAAATATTCTACACTTGTTTTATTGCAGTAATGGAAAATTCTCCCAATACACATTTTTTTGAGTTCTTACATCTTTCAATAACAAGCAACAACAACAAAACTTACTTAAATTATTTTCTGCATTTCCACATTGATTTGTTGCCAGAGTTGTGCTATTTACAAGAAATAAATGTTCATTGCTGAAGCTAAAATAAATGTTCAGTGTTACTGCTAACAAGAGAGAGTAATTGAAGGGGAAAAAGTGCATTGATCTTATTCTGATGCTTCCAACTATACGAATTACTTTCATGATTAACAACTAGAATTACTGGGGAAGTGTCTGTTACATCAATATATCAATTTGAGGCTCATACAGCTGTATAGTATTTAGGTACACTAACTCAGATATGTTGACCTTTTATTGGTCTGGATAAACCTAAGTATGTGATTTTAAAATGAACTCAATTTTCAGATCTGTCTATAATGCCCAAGCACATGCACAGAAACCATATTCAAAAGTATGTAAACTGATTTAAATTTTCATTAGGATAAGGTAATAATTAGATGAGTCAATCAACAAACTGCTTTCAGGCCTGAAACTAGCTTGATTAAGGTAATTTGTGATGTATCACTCCATTTTGAATGGTTTTCAGGTGGACTGTGACCAATCAACAGCATAATTAAATATTCAACAGCTTCCTGACTTATTAATTAAAAGCTGTAATTCATTTATAACTATAGTCTCACAGTTGTTAGCTTCAAGTAATACATTTTTTAAATTGAATATAGGAAATTAGGTCTTTAAATATAAAGTTATTTAAACTTCAAGAAATGTTTATCATATAAATACCTTTTTCATTCTTATTAGATACTTACACTTCTGAGTCTCATTCTCTGCCTGCCCCCCCCGCAATGCCTATAGTGCTATTTTATGATCAATTTAATGAATCTAGGACAGGTGTTAGCAACCCCTGGCACATATGCCGATCATGGCATACAAAGCCATTTTGCTTCACACACCAGGGCCAGCCCTGACTCCAGGTAACTGCTGCCAGCAACAGAGCCAAGGCTGCTCCCAGCAGGGTTTTTCAGCGTTCCAGCTGCCAGCTGGGAGCAGCCTGGGCTTCTGGCTGGCAGCAGCTACCCGGAGCTGGGAGGCTCCAAGCAGTTGTGCCGGGCTCCAGGCTCCGGCATCAGCTTTGCACCAGTGCGTGTCGGAGTGGGCGGTGGGGGAGGGGCCTGCCCCACTGTCTGCTCCAAGGTGCCCATGCAGTCACCACCAGCACGGAGTTGAGGACAGAGCTTTGGAGCCCAATGCAACTGTTTGCAGCCTGCCCACTGCTTGCTGCAGCTGCCCAGAGCCCAGACTGGCTACAAACAGTTTTGCTAGGCTCCAGAACCCTGCTATCACCTCCATGCTGGGAGTTGGGGAGACTGGGGCTGCACTGCCTCGGGCCTCTCCCCCACTGCCTGCTCCAACGTGTGGGTGCATACACTGGTGTGGAGCTGATACCAGAGCCTGGCACAGGTGTCTGGAGCCTCCTGTCTTTGGGGAGCTGCTGCCAGCTGGGAGACCGGGCTGCTCCCAGCAGGCAGCTGGGACGCTGCAAGAGATTTAACAAAGACATAATTTTCCTGAAACTGTTAGAAGGAAATTCCTGTTTCAAAGGAACAGTCTTTTGTAACACTATTTGTATGTGACAGGAAAACTATGCAATGCATTCTCTTTTTGACAGCCCACCCTAATCTTTATAATTTCCCACCTGCTTTCCATGCTACTGTTCTTTCTAGTAGGTCTGTGCAAACTAGCTAGTATTCACTTTGGATTTGGATTCATCCGATTCAGGGGACAGTGATTCTATTCGGTGAGTTGAATCACAGTCCCAAATCAATTCGGCTGAATCTCCAAATCACACAGGCCCATCCTCCGCCCACTCTTCCAGCCCTGGCAATGGCTGCCCCGCCCAGCCCCAGATGCCGGCACTTTGGAAAAAAAAGCCCCAACTCACTGACTGCTGCCCAGTGGGAAGCAATCCCCACTGCCTCCCACTGCCCCATGATGCATGGGTGGCTCTGCTATGAGCCCCCTTGTTCCCCACCCCGCTGCCCCATCCTGCCCCAACTCCGGCCCTTTAAGAAAACAAAAAAACAAAAAACGCTGGACTCACTGGTTCCTGCCTGGCAGGGGGTGATCCCCGCTGCCCCCTCCCCCCACTGCCCCACACCACATGGGGGGCTCTGCATGAGCATCCCAAAGCTCATTAAATGTGTTTTATTTCAAAGTGCACTGCTGCCAATTTTTCAGCATGGCAACACTGATGTACATGACTCAGAAGGCTGCCAGAGCACATCAATTTCCATATTCCAGCAGACTCGATTAATTGAGTCTGCTCTGACATCCTGGACTTCTAGCATGTCAGAAGCAGGCTCCCCACACATCTATAGACTCCCACATAATCCACACCTTCTCTAGGTAGCCTGTTCCAGTGCTTGACCACCCTCATAGATAGAAAGTTCCTCCCAATTTCTAACCTAAATTTTTCCTGTTACAGCTTGAGGTCATTGTTCTTAGTCCTGTCCCCTACATCCAGAGAGAAAAGCCATCTCTATACTCTCTATAATCACTTTTGAAGATTGTTGAAGGTATTTGAAGATAGTTGTCAACCTGCCCCACCCTCCACAGGCTTCTTTTCTCCAGACTAATTGACCTCAGTTGTTTCAGCCTTTCCTCATAAATCTTGTCTTCCAGGCCCTTGATCACTTTTGCTGCTTGCACTGGACTCTTTTCAATCTGTCTTTATCCTTCTTGAAGTGTGGGGCTTAAGAACGGACACACTACTCCAGGTGAGGCTGAATAAAATGGAAGAATGGACAGTCACCTCACTGGGGTCACTTGCAGGGGGACTGGATCCAATGATCTACAGGTCCCTTCCAGCTCCTAACAATCTATGAATCTATGATTCGCTTTCCTTGATTTGAAAGTGACACTCCTATATGCTGTTGGCCTTTGTTTTCAACAAGAGCACATTCTTGGCTTATCTTCAGCTTATGGTCTGTTGTAAACCTAGGTCCTTCTCTGAGGTACTGCAGCCTAGCCAGTTGTTCCCCAGTTCATATGTGTGTATGTAGTTATTCCATCCCAAGTGCAGATACACAAAGAGGTTGATTGTATACCTGCCATATCAACACCTGTTTGCCTCTCTTGACTGGTGTACCTGACCCACTTCAGAAGTAAATGCATCAGCAGGAGAATCATTGTGCCTGAAAGTTTTGTGCTCTTTATAACTCAAAACTGAATTCATAGCACAATCTGCCATTAACATGCCAACGTAGCTAATTCTAATGCTTAAAGCAGGACTTTCAATTGTCATTAATGTTTCATACCTACCCTGCCTGATAATAGGAATCAATAGTGTTGGTAAGATCTAGCTAGCTAGCTAGCTAGCCATGGAAGGCAGGTACAGAAATTACACTTACAGTGGGGTAAGTGTGAATAAAGTGCTCCACAGATGTAATCAAACAGATAGTCAGGGCACATAGACCACTATAAAAATGGCAGATCCTACTCAAAGATAACCCTGGATGGATGTTGTACCAGACTTCAATGCTGTAGTTCAGGGGTAGGCAACCCATGGCACAGGTGACAGAGTGTGGTTTCTTGTTAGTTCACTCACCCCAAGTCACCTCAGCTGGGATTTGAACCTAGATTTCCCACATGGTAGGCAGGAACACTGCCAGAATGTGGCACTCAAAGGCATTTTGCTTGGCACGTGCTCCTTAGGGCAGAAGGCAAGGAAGGAGCCAGGGCTTCAATGCCTAAACAAAGATTGGGCACCTTGTGGATCCCCCACCATCCACCCCAGGCACACCAACATCTTACAAGTTGAGGTTGTAGGTGTTTTCTGCACTCTGCCCCAAAACATTGCTGACCCCTGCTGTAGGTTATCCTCAGGTTATCTGAATTCCCAGTCCTCCCAGCTCCCACAGTAGGCATATGGTACCTAGGCAACTAGGTTTTCCCAGTGGGGAGGTGGTAAGAAGGCATTCCACAGCACGGCCAGTGCTGGGTTGTGAGCAGCTGCACAGCTTCCGGCCCCAGGAGGAGGAAATGTTACAGACAGGGTATTCACCATAGGTGTCTCAATTTCTCCCTTGTCTGCAGACTCTGCATTTGTGTATGGGAGGCCCAGTCATGGAGCCTGAGTTGCTGGATCTAGGATGGTTGACTGGATACCTGCAGAGTGTCAAAGACATGTGCATAGATGGCACCAAAGAAATGAGGACGAAATGGGATTCTTGATGAGGGTTGGAATGCATCCCCAAATAGGGGGTTGAAATAGACAGATTGGTGACTGCTTGCTCCTGAGCTGCCACAGCACTTGAACAAAATATATAGACCCAGGAATGTACTGCAAAGGTCCAATAACAAGGTCTACAGACAGCCACCCACTGTCTAAGGGAGACCACCCTCACCACTATTGATCTGAATCATAGTGCCAGGATAAATGATGTCAGCTCCACCTCCTACAGGGAGACGATTGCCCTTGGGGTCAGGAGTGGTGGGGCAGGCTGCTGCCCAGCTTCCCTCCCAGCCCTGGGATGAAGAGCCCTACTCTAGGGACTCCTCCCTGGGGTGGATGGTGGCCATGAGGGAACAATCCATACTGCACATTGACTGTCAGCAGCCAGAGGTGCAGGGCCCCAGAACCCCTGCTCCCCTGCTCCTCAACAGCTGGCTTTCAAGAATTTGGACCTTTCAGTTCCCCCTGAAAAGACCTTCTTTAAACATGGCAGCCTTCATGCTCTCAGCAAAGGCTACCACCCCTGCATATTTCATCTAAATTGGACAAAAAACAATGAAGTTATAGGTATTTAATTGATCCCCCATTATACCCTATGGCCAGATCTCCAAGGTGGCTCCAAAGCTTTGAAGCTGATTCAGCCAGATCAAAGCAGAAACTCAGTCTCGAGCTCTGGATCAGATCCCTGTTATCCAAAGCGGCCAGATCTGAAGCCAGATTGAATAGCTGCCTACTCACACAGACATAGAATTCAGTGCACATAAACCAGTTTCAAAATGGCTGAAAATGGTTTAAGAAAAACACGGTTGAATGTACTATCAGACTTAACTAACTTAGGTCAAACAAGTTTGTCCCAAACTCCTTCCTGGTTCAAGTTAAATCGGAGTTCCCCAGCATGCTCTGAGGCCCAAAGCTAGGCTATGCTGTCTGCTCCAGAGAGCAGGGCTGGCCTCATCCTTCTGCTTCATAGCCATAGTACTGAGAGCTGGCTCACTGCCCCCCCAGGCAAATCCTGGCTGAGAGCTGGGGCCAGGGACTGAGGATAAACTCCCTTTCCCCAAGTATAGAGCTGCCCTGCTTTGCTGGCTTATTTACTGCTGGCTGAGACTGTGGACTACAAATCCCAGAGGCACCTGGAAACAGGAAGAGGAAGTGATGAGTAACTCTGCAGACACTTGCTTCTGTGATTTTGGACTGCAAATCCCAGAGACCTCAGAGGCAGTAGGAAGAGGAAGTGAATACAGCTGAGCTGTGTTTATAGTTCTTCAGCATATAGTTCTTCAGAGAATGAACTATTCTTCTTCAAGCTTCCCCCCACCCAGGCAGAGTGCAGGCTAAGGTTTGGTCACACCTGCTCCTCTCCAGTAGGGAGGAGGGGAAAAGCTTTGGAGGGCTTCTCTCTTCCTTTCTATTTGGCAGTGGCTAGCAGGTGTGCTCTAGCACCCCTTGGCTTCCAGCTTGAGCCACTGCAGGCATTTCCTGAATCAAAAGTGAATGTCTGTTCATTTGCTTATTGGTTCAATCTTTGCAGCTTAGACTAACCTACAAAGACTGAATGAATTCAGCCTTGGGCTTCTTGATTCTCAGTATTTAGCCCAGCAGACTATGGTGTCATATATATCAGCATCCCCTCACTTTAAAATGGCAGCAGTGGTGCTTTAAGTAAAGCTCATTTGATGAGCTGTCGTTAAAGTGCTCCCACTGCAATTTTTCAGTGTGCGGATACTGATACATGTGACACTCCAGGTACAGCTCTTGGAGCTGCTCTAATTAAAGTGCCTCTACCCCCAGTGGCTAGAGCACACATATAAATGCCCCATATGTTTAACTTTTGCTAAGTCTTTTCATCTCTGCCATTTCTCTAGAAGGCCAAGTTGTCCCTCCTGCCATACCCCAAAAGTCCTTTGACGTTATCTTTGAGCACTGGCAGAATGAGGCTTCCAGCTTCATAGGAGACAAAGTGTAGGATCCTCAAAGCTAACAGCTTTCTCTAGTGTCTTCCAAGTGCATGCTCAGATGTTATCTGAAAATAAATGTCTTTTTTCCTGGTGACAGCTCTCACTGAATTAAAGCAATACAATGATGTATGGGAAAAGGGAACAAAATATTTGTCAATTAATTTGTAAATGGAGAAAGACTGTTGCATATAACATGTTGTGTAGAAATGCCTGAGATAGCCCTACTTTCAGCAGCAAAATATTATTATGACACTCCCTCCAGACAAAAAGTACCCTCCTTCTCAGGAAATCCAATTATCCTGGGCAAATACTACATTAATATACCCAAACTTCTCATAATGACAATGCACTGTGTTGTATAGGCCTTGCCTTAGGGAAGCCTGCTTCCCAGAAGTGCTTTATGAAAAAGAACAATAAATGTGAAAGGCAGAATTAAAACTGCACAATCTTGGTTATTTTTATACCTCAATAGTGAACATTTTAGTGTCCTCTAATTCTGTATTTTTAACTTCAATTTTTGTATACGCTCCTTTCCATCCTATTACTCCTAACTCTCACATTTACCTACTTGTTTCTGCTTCCTTCTCTGGCATGTTCCTCACACCTATCATTAAGTGACTTTTGGCAGACAGTTTCAGCCTCCTGTAGTGATTTAGCTTTATGTGGTTTTCTGGGTCTCGAGAGAACTGCAGTTTGCGGCGGCAGCTTTTGTCCACCTTAACCAGAATTATTCTTCTGGGTATTACTCAGTGTCTTAAAAAGAAAAAGTGCCATCCACATTCATACACAAAGATTCTTACATAATTCTTATTGAAGTAGTTTCCTACATTTAAAAACACCTTTCATAACCACAGAATATCACAAACCTGTCAAGACAGAGAAGCTTTACTCTTACTAAAAAGTCTGAAAAATCCCTCTGCAGCAAACCCAGAAAAACAAACTAGGCAATGTAAGAGTCTTCCAAATATATGGATTTTCAGTCATTCATAGTTTTCCTTATGCCCGAGTCATCCAAACCTGATACTTATTCTTATAGTGTGATAGGCTCACAGTAATTTTTTGCAGGAATTATTCCAAATATATTGGTGCTTTTGTTCTAATATGGAGAAAGACACATTAATTTAATATACAGCTATTATGAAAACAGCCAAATATCACTAATTAAGTCATTTATCAGATCCTCTCTTTGAACTTTATTACATACATAGACATTTTATATGTTTCCTAAGCAATTAAGAGTATAAAAACAAATCAGGTGCAATTCTCCAAGTATACTGTTTACCCCAAGAGTATATTTTTATGAATATAGTTAGCAAAGTACTGTTTGTGAAAAATATCATAAAATATAATTTAATCTTAATTTCCTGAACATGCAAATTGGGATAGAGTACAAAGTATGCCTACAGTTATTCAGATACATAACTGAGGTAGCTTCATTTTTGTCATTTATTCAAATCTGTTGAGTATTTGAAAAAGATCTCTCATTCTTTATTCTAAGAATTTATGCAGAAAGAAGAGCAAACAAACAGTAATGTCAACATAGTTTCCTAAATCCAAGGGTGCAATATAAGGAGGAAATTGGAGGGCGGGGGGGTTCCCAATTCTATACCATTCACGAACCACTCTAAAGCCTCTGCTTATGTATATATTTTTAACCTGTGACAAATGCAAAGTAGCTTACTGCCCTTACTGAAAGTGGGGCAAACTACCTTGAAATTATCAAGAGGTAAGAGCATATATATGTAGACTGGCTCATGGAGTATGTGCTGATATGGAATATAGCAGCTATAACTTACTAAAGTCTAGCTTACTACTGTTGAGATCAGCTTACTTTTGACAGTTTCCTTGGTTCAGCCCCTAGTTTACTGAGCTCTTCAATTTTAGTACATTGTCTCCATTGTCCTCAGTTTTAGTACATTATCAACAGACTGTCTTGTAAGGCTGAACTGAATTCCCATATCAGCAAAGCATCAGGTATGATAAGGATGCTGAGCCAGTGAATGTGAAACAATAACAAACTGGGCATGTCTACAGGGGCTCATGGAAACCTGGTGGGATTCTATCCACAACTGGGAAGTGGGCATTGAGGGATACGGGCTGTAAAGGCAAGACAGAACAGGGAAAAGGGGTGGGGGGGAGGTAGCAATAAAAGTCAAAGAGCAATACACATCCTCTATGATCAGGATGGGGTCATAGGAGGGGCAAAATGAGGTGCCCTAGGTAAGAATGCAAGGGGATCATGGGAAAAGGGACTTGATAGTGGGTGTCTACTACAGACCACCTCATGAAGGGGACAAGCTGGACCTGGAATTCTCAGGTAAGCTTATGGAGGCTGTAAAGTCAAGGGATGTGGTTGTCATGGGTAACCTAAACTACCCAGACATCTGGGAGGAGCAGTCAGCCAGGTCTGACCACCCATGTAGGTTCCTAGCCAGGATACAGGACTTCCACCTAACCCAGGAGGTGCTTAGTCCCACCAGGGAAAATGCTTTGCTGGACTTGGTCCTTGCCACAGGCGATGACCTGGTAAGGGGTGTGCAGGTACTCCACCAGTTGGGCGACAGTGATCACTGCCTGCTGGAATTTACTATCCAGTGCAGGGTGGTGAAATTAAGCAGCAAGGCAGAGGTCCTCAACTTCAGGAGAACTGACTTCTGTAAGCTAAGAAGGTTAGTAGGAGAGGCATTGGGGTCTCAGAGCTTCAACAAGATACGAGTCCATGATGGGAGGTTGTTCCTCAAGGAGACAATCCTCCGAGCTCAAGGGGAGTCATTCCCAATGCACACCAAGGGGGGCAGAAGTGCTAAGAAGCCCCCACAGCTCAGCAAAGTCATCCAGGGATACCTGAGAGCAAAACATGAGGCTTACAAACAATGGAAACAAGGGGCTATCACGAAGGAGGATTACACCTCCATTGCTCAGAACTCCAGGGAGACTGTTAGGAAGGAAAAGGCAGAGATGGAGCTAGGGCGAGCGACCAAAATTAAGGATAATAAAAAGTCCTTTTTCAAATGCATAGGAAGTAAGAAGGTGGCACTGGGTAATATGGGGCCACTACAGGATAGGCCTGACAATCTGGTGATTGCGGCAAACAAAAAAGCTGACCTCTTTAACGAATTCATTGTCTCTATATTCTTTACCCAGGAAAAAGCCAACCTATTAAATGGGTACTTTGCCTCGGTCTTTCATCAATCCCATGGGACACCCATGCCCACTACAGAACAGGGAGGTCGGGGTGAAGGTGATCCCCTGCCCTCCGTCAATGCTGACCTTGTAAAGGAACACCTTGAGAGGCTGGATACCTTCATGTCAGCTGGTCCTGACAATCTACACCCCAAGGTACTCAAGAAGCTGGCAAGCATCATAGCCCAGCCCCTGGCACGGATCTTTGAGAACTCCTGGTGCTCTGGTGTAGTGCCCAAAAACTGGAAGAAGGCCAATGTGGTGCTTATCTTCAAGAAAGAGAGGAAATTGAATCTAGCAAACTACAGGCCCATCAGCCTGACCTCTATCTCGGGGAAGGTCTTAGAAAAGTTTATTAAAAAGGCCATCCTTAATGAACTGGCTGATGCCAACATCCTGAGGGATAGCCAGCATGGGTTTGTTGTGGGTAGGTCTTGCTTGACCAATCCTAATAGAAGGGAAGGTAGATTTGCACCTTATAGACTAACCAAAGTAAATATATATCCAACTGGATATATGTATCCAATTGTGATCAACAATTTCTGCCAGTTCTCGCTGTTAATACTTGGACTGTCCCTTTGTCTCTTCAGTGAGTACACACACACACACACACACACACACACACGTGTGTGTGGTTAGTCTATAAGGTGCAAATCTACCTTCTCTTCTATTTAGTGGGTCCTCAACTTATTTATCTTTCAGAATACAGCTATAAGGAATTGTCCTTGGTTCCTTTCTCTTCTGAGATAAAGTAATGGAAACTCACTCAGTGAAAAACAGATTTCTAGTATGCTAGAATGACACCTTTTTAACAGTGTTTTCATACTTAAGTGAGTTTAATGTAGACCATTAAATACAAGTATTCAGTGTCATGTGTAGAGAATTTACAATGCAAACCCCAATTTAATACAGGCTGAGTATGTCTACATGAGACACTCACTGCAGATTTTCCTAATTAACTTTGCAGTAAAGTGTCACTGTCTACATGAGTCATGCTATTAGGTCAAAGTAAACTAATTAACTCTGCCATAGAACAGTACTGCTGAACACAAGTACTACTCTATGACAGTGTTATTTATTCTACTGCAATGCATGTGTAGATGGTGACCATGGCTGGCTGGCTAGCCCCACACTGTAGCACCCTTGTGCCCCAGCCAGCCCCTCCGCATCATGTTGAGCTGGGCCAGAGGAGCCCTGGGCTGGCACGCTGACCCTGGGCCCCCTGCCATCTGGGGCTGCACCACCCCCGCTCAATGTGCTGTCCTAGGCATATGTGTAAATGCTGTACCGGGAAACAATAAACGCCAGTGCAAACTGTTGTGTTGAATTAATTTCATGCGTAATCATACCCATTATGTAACAGATTTAGAACACTGGATCACATTTATTCTCAATTATACCTCCACTGAAATAAAAGGGGTGGAAAAGAGAAAAAGCTAAAAAGCTATTTGTTTTCTTTATAGAGTTTGTCACCCCTGTTTTGGTTTGTCATTAGTTTTATTTGTTTTTTGTTCATTTATTAAATATATAATTGAAAACCATTCTTATGTATGATTCTTGGAGAGGATCTTTGGGTAGCTTTATCTATTTCTGCAGTTTCAACTCCCATGCTGACAAATTATAAATTTACTCTTCTACACATAATTCATCTCTATCCATCTTGTCCTGAATTTTGGCTCATCTCCAAAATTTCCTCCATACTGTTTAACTGTCAATATACATTTATCACAACCAAAACTGAACCACTGACTACTTTTACTATTACTAGATTCATCAGTTCTAATTTAGTAATATAAGTCAATTTCACGGGAAATAAGGGGGTTAGTTGAGTTACCAAAACACAGAGTAAACACTTGTATCAGAGGTACTAAAGTATTTTTCTATATTTGAAGAATAGATAGAGGTGGTATATGGGTGGCAGAGGAATAAATAACAAGGTTTACATCTTTGGCAAAACTCTGTCAGAGGTTAGGTGAGCACTTCCCAATCTCTACTAACATTGCTAACTGGTAGCACTAAGCACTAAAGGTGGATTCGTTCCTTTATAATGACAACAAGAAAACTTGGAAAAATCCTGGAGAAAAATAAATGTCCACCTGCTTATGAAGGTATTGTATGGAAGGGTATGAATGTTAAAAGGTCTGTCTCTTCTATGTTTAAGTCAAACCAGACATATAGAATTACATATTATATATTACATATTATAATTGAATTTTATTATTGTACAGATAAAGAAAATGAATACCTTGATTTTATATATACATTTTAGGTTATAAAGTTTGGAGGGAAAAAATAAAAAAAGGTCAGGAACAAGAAGATGTTAAAAAATGTTCAATCACATCTTGCTTGTAGAAATGTCACTTGAATTTTCTGGCCAAAATTACTTTGCTTCAATAGAGATCTCACACAAAATTATTAATATATATTAATTCAAACCATATGTGTGACTGCAAGTAAAACATCTGTATGTGATAGATGATAAACATTTACATCAGTTAAAAGTTGTTCACAGTATATCAGCTCTAAATTTATTTCTCAGTTTATTTTATTTTATTTATTTTGTAAGGGTCTTGAGACGGTCAAAACCAAAGAAATTAATAAGCAATAAATATGTGCTTCTAAGAGGAATTTGGAACTTCTGTCTAATATAAAGCTTGTATTTTTGTAACCCGCAAATGTAACTTGTAACTGTTTGTAGAACTGACTAGGCCTCAAAAAAAAGCTACAGCTGTGAAATTAGCTGACCTAATAGTTTGTTCTTGCTCAGAATTTAGCCTTGATGATGATAAAAACTGGATTCAACTGCCTAGCTTATCCAACACATTTCAAGAAAGGACATCTCAAAAAAACATAGCGAATTCTAAAGGGGCTAGATTTAGGTGGGATAATGTTAATTTCAGACCTGAAGATGCTGTGTTGCAATTTGCTTATTGGCTAAACCCAAGTCTGGGTAGTAACTTTCTGTAATAATTTTAACACCTTTTAACCCCATAGGGTAATAGGTATAAAACAAGATTGTGAATGGCCCTAAGGCCAGCAAATTAGCATAAGACTAGGTATAAAAAGCGCATGTATCAGCTGACCAACGGGAAAAGGGAAGAAAAGAGGGAACAGGATGGAAATTGCTGTTCCAAGCCCGAACTCTGGACTCCCGGTGTGAGTGAGGATTGGATCCTGATCAAGGGACCTCCCCCAGTAATCCTTCAGACAGCGTTGATCAGGGATGCCTAACTTTGCTGGAATCACCTGCTGCGCACCTGGCATTGCTGGACTGCCAATAAGCTGCCAAACCATGTCTGTCTATTTGTTGTTTTAAACAGACCAGGGGCTGATATTCTCACAGTGCCTAGATGGCCTGCAACAGATTGATCTATTTATCTGTTATTATCTGTTATTATTATTAGCTCTTTAATATTGCCTTATCTGCTTATTGCATTTAGTTCTCTGTTAACTGTTGTGTGTGTGTAAGCTATAATAAATTTGCCATTGTTTTAAGCTATAATAAATTTGCCACTCCCAACTCTGCCTCCTTGATCCCAAACCAAACAGCCGAGTGGCTAAACTGATATACTCACAGTGCCCAGCTGGCCTGTGACAGGGTCTATATGTTATGTATATTTTATTCTTATTTGAATAAACAAAAAAAACCCAAACAACCCAAACCTGCTTTCTAATTCTTAAGTATAAGGCATTTTCAATTCCTCAGGTTTTCCTCAAGACAGTATTCAGAAGTGTCTCTCTAACATCATAAATCAGAATATTTTTGGTTCCTATATCTTGGTACAAAAATAACAATGGTGGTTTAACTGTGACTAACTGTGCTCCAACCTGTTCCAAATAAGCTACATAATTCCTATTAACTTTTTAAAGGTTTTCATTGGAAAGTCTCTACACATCATACCAAATACTTATATTAAGTAAATAGGTAGACCATTAAAGTAAGAAAGCACCACATCAAAAGCTGTAATTGTGTAATTCCATCATATTATACATCTTTTTCACTGTATATTTCTATGGCTTTTTGTTTGTTTTACTTTTCTATCTTAAAATGTTTGCATTGTTCTTCTTTGACATTTGATTTTTTAGTTCCATTCCCTAACCAGGAATCTGAATTTGAATCTTCAGTCTAACACCTAGATACTGGTAGGAAAATTATGCACATTAGAATAAGGCATCAGAGATAGTATATGAATAAATGATGACCACCTCTTAAAAGAGAAAGGATAGAAAGTTGCCATGAGAATGAATGTATATATTTGAATTCAGTTACGGTAGTGCAAAAGTGATGTTGTAGCCATGATGGTACAAAAATTATGAGAGGGGAAAAGATTTCTTAGGAAAACAAGTTTCCTAAGCTATCCTGAGAAAACATGTCTTGCATTCAAAAGCTTGTCTAACTCTATATCTACCACATAGTTGGTCCAAATAAAAAAAATTACTCCAAGAAAACATTGCCTCTTGTATATATCACTACTCTTAAATTGTTATTTGAAAGTGCACTATAAGGTATTCAGATTGTGTGTGTGTGGATACATTATTATTAAGTTACTATATACTGTATAGTATATTTAGCATATAAGAGAGCTAGTTTATATTTCCAAACTTTAGTGAATACATTTATACTTAGGCTTATGAAAGGCCCCATTTTCAGAGATCCTTAGCATGTAGTGAATCTCATAAACTTTCCTAGTGAACTGCCTTCTTTACTGCAAAATTTGCCTTATTGGGTACATCTTTTAGGCAGGGTTCTACTGCTTTTAAGCAAATAATTCTATATTAATGAAATTCAATTGTGTTCTCATTTGCCTTAAATTAATGAACTACTGCTACTATAAAATATATCACTTAGGTAATTACATATAAAATATGCATTAAAATATTATAATTTGGAGAATTAAGCACCAACAATTAGCAAATTCTGAAACTGAAGTTGTTCATAAAGCTACACATGCTTGTGTGTTTTAACATTTTTTAAATCATCATCTTATTTCCCAGGATCTCTGCCACAGTAGGAGTATAGGCTAATGACAATGGTTTACACCAGAATAAGTGAAAGAGTAAGTAATGTACACTGAGAGAGTGTAACAAGGCGGCCCTATCTCTTTAAGGGGGAAGGCAGCCCTGTTGACAGAACCCAGCTGCAGGGCACTTGGATAGGCAGGGAGTGTTTTACTGGAGCTTTAAAAAACTCTCAGAAGATTAAGAATGGAAGGAGGAAGTAAAATGTAAGCAGAACACCTTGCTATAAGGCGAGGCCAGGCTGCAGCATTAGGTATACATGCCTGGGACAGGGAAGAAAGGTTTGTTTTATTTGCTTGCTTGTTACTTAAATGCTGCCTCTTATTGTAGAAGGCTGGCTGAGGAGATCCTCAGGGAGCAAAACTTGCCTGCAGAAGCCAGCAGGCTAAGGAACCTGATTTCAAGTAGATACACTTACTGCAAAATGAAAAATAAAAATAAAGTTATTGAAAATATCTCATTCGCTATAAAGTGACCAGACAAAACACCTGCCTGTAACATTTCTTTCAGAAATGTTTATGATCAAGGCTTATGAAAAGGCCTGCATATAACAGGAAATAATAAGTAAAGAATTTGGGGCTTTTGAGAAGGTGAATACAATTATTTTAAAGTAGGTCTTTTTCTTGTTTAGAAATAGTACAATATAGACACTTGTATTGAGATCATCAACAATTAATCCATTTTTATTTCTCTAGTAGGCTAGAATCTTCAAATTTGGTACACCTGCTCTTTTGGGTTAATAAGTATAAGAAAAGAAAGTTCATACACTTAAACATTAACCTTTCCATCACAAATGATCAGTAGAATTATTCAGAAAACCAATCACAGAAGGCATGAAACTTTCCACCTGTAACTATGTCATTTAAAGTCATCAATCCTATTTATTTGATTCTTTCAATGGAAAATATTGAATGCAATTATGTGGCAAGGATTGATACTGACATCCATATCCACCCTAAGGAGAAATTGTCTCTTTTGATACAAGCCAACATCTATTTGCTAATTTTAGTAGGTACTGTAAAATTAGGGAACCAAAGAATAACAGAAAAGAGTGCTGGAAGGGACTTCAACAGGTCATTGAATCCATCCTATTACCCCAAGGCAGGTTCAGTTATAATGAAACCATTTCTGCCAGATGTTTATTTAATCTGATTTTAGCCACCTCCAGTGAGATTTACCAACATCCCTAGGTAAACTTCCCCAATGCTTAACTAGCCTACAGTTTGTTTGGGGCTTTTTTGTGTGTGGGGGGGTCATCCCCCCCCCCATGTTTAACTTAAAATTTTGTTGTACTCCCAATGGACATGAAGAACAGTATAACCTTGTTGTCAGTAATCTTTTACATCTCTGAGAAGTCATATCCTCATATCTCCTCCCATTCTTTTTGGCTTTAGTCTACAAAAACCCAATCCTTTCCACTTTCCTATTAGGTCATGTTTCCATGTGTTCTTTTCTGTTGTTCTCTACTTGTCACTCTCCTTGTATTAAAAATATATCTAAGACCATATCCCGTTTCACTTTAGGTACTTAAGTGCAATTCTATTCACTCTGTTCAAGTCCTGAAGATTCATTAACACATCTACTTTTAAAACACACCACCTTATTCTTAAGACTGAGTCACAACAAAACATCAAGGAGGAGAAGACCTACCAACCTTTTGTATGCACAGTATTTTAAAGATTCAAGCAGGATTAAATAGAACTAAATTTAGGCATGTAAGTGGACTCAGGTACTTAAGATGAGGAATGGAATCTGGCCCCAAACTTTCCAAACTCTCCAAAATTATTCACACGTACACAAACTCTGCTTCAGAGCTCACGTTACATCTTACTTGTCAGTTGTGTTTTCTCTAGAAAATCCAAAATTTCCATGTCCTCAACTCTGCAATTGTTTCACATATCATTGCCCATTTAATAATATTTTTGCCTTTACAATTATATGCTTAGTCTGATACATATTTGTCTTAACTAAAATCTATAGTCTAGAAACAAATTAATTAAATTTATCATCTTAAAGAGTGGGATTTATTTTCAAAAGCCTAATTTTCACAACAGACTGTCTTCTTTCTTTACCATTCATTGTAATTTTATTTATATATTCTTAATGAACTAAACTTAACTTCTTTACACAGACCTGCTTTTATCTATAACCATCTAACTTTGTTCTAATTGTGTTTCATCAATTTATACATGGATTGGTTTCTAGGAAGTTTAATTATCTAATTAAGTAACCAGGTTTATGTTAAAGGAAATGTCCTTTGAAAAGAGACCTTTACTTGCACAATGACATGAAAAGTATCAATAAGGCACTACTTAACTTTGTTTACCCTCCACTGTGAAACTTGATGACTCTGTATGATTATATTTGGCACTTTAATTACAATTTAGACTTTGCTTTTGTTTTATAAATCCATAACGTTTCAATTATTAATATGAATCCTGAAAATATTAATATCAGAGAAATTGATTTTGAATATAAAACACTGTTCAGTTACTTCAGTCTCTAGTTAGCTGGGGAATTATTTTTAATAAATAGCTAATATACACCACTATCATAAAGAGGAGAATGTAACACTCACATTAGGGTAGAAAACTCTCAGCCAAAACATTTGCAAAATAGACAAAGTAAAAGAAGCCAGTTATTTGGTGGGGAGGAGGTGTCTCACATCATTATCATCATGACCACTACCACCATCAATATCATTATTAGTAGTAGCAGTCTTATTATTCTGATTCTTATTGTTGTTGTAGCTGCTGCTACTATTATAATTATTTACTGATTTTAAAAGTATAAAGAGCTTCTAATCTCACAGTGGTAAGAACCTAGTGGCTAGGGACAGAAATAAGTTTAAGCTGTCAGAAACTGGTTTAAACCCATAACAGAACAGAAGTTCTGCCCCTGGTATCCTCCGACCCTTGAGACAGCAGCAGCAGCATTTGGCAGCTAAGGGACAGCTGCGGCAATGAGAAGGTAAGCTGGGGGAAGGGAGTGAGTGGGGCCAGGTACTGGCGATCAGGTAGGGGACTCTTTCCCCGCCTGACCCTATTTAGCCGCACTGGGCAGGAGCCGCGTTCCAGAGCTGCGCGAACAGGGAGCGCAAACAGGTGCACTCTTTAGGGGCGCACTGGAGTTTGCACCAGGGTTCGCACAGGGAGGCGCAAGAGAGAAGCCGCAGGCAGTGGAAGAGCCAACAGCGGCAGCAGCAGCAGCAGCAGCAGCAGCAGCAGTCGTCTCCAGGTAAGTGAGTGGGGGTGACAGAATGGGAGTTGTCACACAGAGTGCAGCCAGGGCTCCTGCCCCATGGCTGCCTCCTGGCCCGGGGACCGGTACTGGCTGGGGGTCCCTGGCTGGGGGGGGACACAGAGGCAGGGGCTTCTCTTACTTGTCCCACCGGTGCCAGGATTGCGGCGCTGGTGAGAGAGTTCCAGGTGGAGGTGAGCAGGTTGCAGGAGATCAGGGCCGTGAAGGATGAGATTGATGGGTACTTTTTCTCTCTGTGGGGCCCATCCCCTCGGGCTGTCACCACCCAGGAGTCTGCAGGAGCCAAATGGGGGACGGTCAACTCCAGGGCCAGGCAACATCGCAGGTGGCGCATAGCTGTGTCAACTGTCACCCCAGCACAACTGGGGAACAGGTATGCGGTCCTGGCAACACTGAAGGAGACTGGGTGTGAGGAAGGAAGAAGGGAGGAAGCCACACCCTTATCCAGCAAACCATCATCCATAACAACTGAGCATCACCCAGTGACCCAGAGGAAGAGACATCGGGTCATTGTCATAGGGGATTCCCTCCTCAGAGGAATGGAGGGACCCATTCACCGCGCATATCCCAATGTGAGAGAAGTGTACTGTCTCCCAGAAGCCAAGATTGGAGACATCACAGGGAAGATCACTGACCTCATCCAACCTTCCGACTACTATCCTATGGTCCTCATCCACGTGGGAACCAATGATGTGGCCTGGAGTAGTCCGGACCGGATCATGGATGACTACAGGGCTCTGGGGGCCAAGCTTAGAGAATCAGGGGCCCAGGTGGTCTTTTTGTCACTCCTTCCAGTTAGTGGACCCTGCAGAGCACCTGAATCCGTGAGGTGAACCGGCACTTCTGGAGTTGGTGTTGTCATGCCAGTTTTGGCTTCCTCGACCATGACCCACACTTCAGATCAGAGGGTGTCCTAGGGCGTGATGGTCACCATTTCTCCCCCAAAGGTAAGAGTTTGTTTTCTTACAGGCTGGTTGGCCTCCTCCAGCAGGCTTTAAACTAAGTTTCCCCAGGAGAGGGGAAAAAACTCAGCCAGGTGTAGGACCTGCTCAGGTAAAAGCTCAGGTAAATACCAAGAGACCAGTTGTCTCTCAGGTAGGGGGAGTGCCCAGGGCTCCCACAGGGGGATTAAGGTGTCTCTTCACTAATGCAAGAAGCATGGGGAACAAGCAGGAGGAGCTTGCTCTCCTGCTTGCAAGTAATAAAATCGACCTGGTTGGCCTAGTGGAGACATGGTGGGATGAAACATTTGACTGGACATTAGACATAGAGGGTTATAGGTTGTTTAGAAGAGATAGGAAGGGGAAAAAGGTGGGGGGGTTGTGCTCTATGTTAGGGAACAGTATACCAGTTCTACCTTCCAAATGGGACCAGAGGAAGGCTTAACTGAGACCCTATGGGTCAAACTTCAAGGAGGGCAGGGGGAGAGGGATCTAGTGGTAGGGGTTTACTACAGGCCACCACATCAGGAGGAAGAACTGGATCTGAAATTTACCAGGCAGCTTGGGGAGGCCGTGCATGCAAAGGATGTTGTGGTCATGGGTGATATGAATTACCCTAACATCAATTGGGAGAAGCAGTTGGCCAGGTCCAGCCACTCAGGAAGGTTCCTGATGTGCATACAGGACCTACATCTCATGCAGGAGGTACTCATCACCATTAGGGAAAATGCCACACTGGATCTCGTGTTAGCCTCTAGGGATGACCTGCTGGGGGATGTGCTTGTACAAGGGAGGCTAGAGGACAGTGATCGTAAAATGATCCAGTTTGCTATTCAAAGAAAGGTGGGGAGGATAAATAGCGCAGTGCAAATGCTTGACTTTCAGAAAGCCAACTTTGATGTGCTCAGGGCAGTAGTCAGGGAGGCACTCAGAGCCCAGGGTGTAGCTAGTATGGGGGTCCAGGAAAGATGATCCTTCCTCAAGGAGGCTATCCTTGGGGCGCAGCAGGACGCAATTCCACTGTGCAGGAAGGTGGGGAAAGGGTCTAAGAAACCTTCATGGCTGAGCATGGATATCCAGGCTGGCCTGAGGGCAAAGAAAAAAGCATACTGGCGGTGGAAGCAGGGGACAGGGACAAAGAAGGAGTACACCTCCCTGACCCGAGCTTGAGGGATTTGGTTAGGAAGGCTAAAGCAGCACTGGAGCTCAGATGAGCTTCTGGGATTAGGGATAATAAAAAGTCCTTCTTCAAGTATCTAGGTAGCAAGAAGAAGTCTCAGGGTAACATTGGACCCCTACGGGGCACGGCAGGGCAGATGGTGATGGACGCGCAAGAGAAGGCAGAACTCTTTAACAAGTTCTGCTGATAATGGGGTCTGCTGACAATGGGGTGCTCTCGGATGATAGCGTAGAGAGGCCCAGGAAGGATGCGAATTCCCCAATTGTTACTTCAGACCTAGTTAAGGATTACCTGCAGGGCTTAGATATGTCCAAGTCAGCGGGCCCAGATGACCTTCATCCGTGGGTGCTGAGGGAATTGGCTAGTGTCTTTGCAGATCCATTGGTACGGCTGTTTGAGGACTCCTGGTGCTCGGGCCAAGTCCCTGAGGACTGGAAAAGGGCCAATGTGGTCCCTATTTTCAAGAACAGGAGGAAGGAAGAGCCTGGCAACTACAGGCCAGTCAGCCTCACTTCTATCCTGGGGAAGGTCTTTGAAAAAATTATCAAGGGCCACATTTGTGACAGCCCTGCAGGAGAAGTGATGTTGAGGGGTAACCAACATGGGTTTGTGCCAGGCCGATCCTGCCTGACTAACCTCGTCTCTTTCTATGACCAGATAACAAAGAGCTTAAATGTGAAAGAGGAAGTTGATGTCATCTTCTTGGACTTCCAGAAGGCCTTCAACACAGTGTCCCACCTAATTCTGGTGGGCAAGCTGAGGGACTGCAGCAATGACGAATGCACAGTCATATGGGTAGCAAACTGGCTTCAGGGGCACACCCAGAGGGTGGTGCTGGACAGGTCAATGTCAACCTGGGAGGGTGTGGGCAGCAGAGTCCCCCAGGGCTCATTCCTAGGGCCAGTGCTGTTCAACATCTTCACTAGAGACCTGGACGAAGGTGTGGAGAGCACCCTGTTCAAGTTCGCTGATGACACCAAGCTGTGGAGTAAAGTGAATACACCAGCAGGCAGGTACCCCATCCAGGCAGATCTGGATAGGTTAGAGAAGTGGGAGGATCTGAACAGGATGCGGTTCAACAAGGACAAGTGCAGGGTGCTGCACCTGGGGAGAAGGAACCAGCATTAGTCATGACTGACTCCAGGATGAATATGAGTCACCGATGCGATGAAGCAATAGGCAGAGCCAACCGCACCCTGTCATGCATCAACAGGGGCATTACTAACAGGTCCAGACAGGTCTTGCTCCCCCTCTATGTGGTGCTGGTCAGGCTGCAGCTGGAGTACTGTGTTCAGTTCTGGGCACCACACTTTGGGAGGGATGTGGAGAACCTGGAGAGGGTCCAGAGGAGGCCACTCATATGGTTGGGGACTCTGTGGCCAGCCCTATGAGGAGAGGCTGAGGGACTTGAATCTCTTCAGTCTCCGCAAGAGGAGACTGAAGGGGGATCTTGTGGCTGCCTACAACCTTACCATGGGCAAGCAGCAGGGACTTGGGGAAAGTCTGTTCACCAGGGCCTGCCTTGGAGTCACTAGGAACAATGGCTACAAGCTGAGAGAGGTTAGGTTTAGGTTAGATATTAGGAAGAACTACTTCCAGAGCCTGGATTTGGCTTCCCAGAGAGGTGGTACTCTCACCTTCCCTGGAAATCTTCAAGAGAAGACTGGATAGGCACCTGGCTGGGGTCTTATGACCCCTCTCACCCCCAGTGCTCCTTCCTGCCCATGGCAGGGGGTCGGACTCGATGCTCTGTCTAGGTCCCTTCCAACTCATTGATTCTATAATTCTATGTTTCAGTGCACATAAATCAGTTTCAAAATGGCTGAACCTGGTCTAAAATAAATCTGGTTGAATGTAGTATGAGACTTAACTGATTTGTGTCAAACTGGTTTCTAAAACTTCTGTCCCAAACCCCTTCCTATTTCAAGTTAAAACATAGCATTCCAGCTTCATTCCAGCCCTGGGCTGGGCTGGGCTGTCTGCTCCAGAGAGCAGGGCTGGCCCCGCCCCTCTGCTCCCTAGCTGGAGCAGTGAGGGCTGACTGACAAGGGATGTCAGGGGGGGCAAGTCCAGGTGCAGATGCAACTTTGTCTGCAGGCGGAGGTGGGGACTATGCCCCAGCAAACTCCAGCTGGGGCCTGGGACCAGGGAGGGAGTTTAAATGCCTTTCCCCCATTCAAACTTACTGCTGGCTGTGACTGTGAACTACAAGTTCTAGAGACACCTGGAAGCAGAAAGAAGAGTGATGAGCAGCCCTACAGAGTCCTGTTGCTGTAATTCTGGACGGCAAATCCTGGAGACCTTGGGTGCAGCAGGGAAAGGAAGTGAACACATAGCCAGACAGCTGTGCTCTAGCACCCCCCAGCTTTTGGCCTGAGTCACTGCAGGCATGTGCCTGCATTTCCTGAATCAAAGGTAAATGTCTTTTCACTTTTGTTTCAATTTAATCTGTGCAGCTTAGACTAACCTGCAAAGACTGAATTGATTTAGCTTTTGGCTTTTTGTCTGTCTGTACTTAGCCAGTGTGACCATATTTACTTTATATAGTAACTCCTGAACTTTCGAATGAAAAAGGATTCCTATATGCCTTATATTAAATTTGCTAATTTAGATAGAGTAAACAATAGCTGCACGCTGTATTTGGATCTTCTTTTAAAATAATTATAGATGACTACAAGAACAAGACCAAGTACTATGGACAAGAGAAACTAAGTCTCTGATAGTAAACGTAACTCAATGTGTTAAGATTTAGATATACAGTCCCTTAAAAAATAATATGAAAAACTGGCAACCTGTTTATTGGTGGGCCATCTCCATGATGACAAAAATGATATGCAGTCTGCTATTTTCTCTTCAGTCTGGCTAAATTACAGATTCCTTTCTGAATTCAATGGTCTTGGATCACGGTCACATATCACAAAGGGAACTATAGGCAATTAGCTGTAATAGGCAATAGTAGGACAATGTCAGCATGTGTTACTGGCAAGGTCTGTAAATCTCATCTTGATTGATTCCAAAAAGTGTGATGTGATAAAAATGGAGGAGATTTGTTATAGTTTTATGAATACTGCCTGCAGTGCAAATCCCCTCCATTTCTATTTCATCACATCACTAAGAACCAGATTCTATTCCTCCTATTAAGCATGTAACTGGGTTAGATACTGAAGTCCAGTCCTTTTCCACCCTTCTCATGTTCTGGAAAAAAATGAGCTGCTTGTTGTTATGGTGATGTAACATCTTGTGTTGACATGCTCACAGAAAAGCTTAATTAGCTTAATTCACTGCCCCTACTTCCCTCAGAAACCCAAATTCCAAGTACTCATGCAAGAAAGATGTCTTGCATGTGCCCCTTTGCATGCTTTCTAGGCAAACTTCATTACCTCTGCTAACTCTCATTGCCCTCAGTTAGAGCATAATTGTTTAGAAAGCACTAACAATTTGGCCCAGGTGTTGAACCAGATGCTGCCATTGCAACTAATTTTCTTAAGAGGAACCTCAACAACTTCAACACTACTTTTTTATGCGTAAGTGCATAAACATACATGTAAAATTTTTAGGACCAGATTTTGGGTGGCTATGAACCTCTATGTAAATACTCTGCATCAGTACAATTGACATGTAGAGCAACTCTCTCACTAAACCTGGAAAAGTCATATTTTGAAGCTAAAAATTAGGAAATGTAAACCCCAAACAGTAGAAAAATTGCTAAATCTAAACTGAATTTCCAGCATCAAAACCAAGGAAGTGAAACCATTGCATCATCATCATCATAATACATGCAAAAAAGTGAGAGGAAGGGAAAAATCAGCAACAAAACAGTACTCAAGCCTTCCAGTTTCCTGTGTTCTCCACTACACCACCGGACTTTTCTTCAATAATAAAACTGGTATTAAGGTTGTCAAAGGAACCTATAAGAGTTAGGGATCTAATGCCTATTTTATTTGAATGGAATTTGGGTGCCTAAATCATGTAGGCAGTCATGAAAATCGTAGTCTTAAGGCACTGAAGAGGGTTTATGAAATAGACTTCTCCACGTAACTAAATACATGATGGAAAACAGAAGTAACAATGACAGTACAAGCTCAGTTAATACAAATTTAAAATACTCCAAAAAGACCCTTGAAAATTAAGTTCCTTGATATCTATTAATTATAGAGGGAGGGGGAAAATCCCTTCAGCAGTCTACAATTATTAATTGGCATCTACAATATGACAGAGTTCAGGGTCTCACCATATTTAACCAGGAAATGGTAGATTATTAAAGAAAAGACATTTCTAAGCTACTTTATCATTTAAATTTCTGGATCCCTCTCCTTTGATAGTAACAGCATGTACTCTTATAACCCCTGCCGCTGCAGTTAGTCCCTCTCTGCATGCATTTGAAATTTATACTTAATTACATTTGGCATACAATGTATTCCTCTTATAGTGCATTTTACAGGCCAAAACAGTCATGAGATGCTCATCAGGCATGCAAATGACTCCAGCATCTCATGACTGTTTTGGCCTGCAAAATGCACTATAAGAGGAATACATTGTATGTATTCCTCTAGAGTAAACCTACCCATACTTCCAGATGCTGGCATCACATATGTGGCTGTCATTTTTCTTCCACATGCTTTTTCCCTTAGGCTGGCACCCTGGGCTATTGGCCCCATCATCCCACCTAAGTTACGCTACTAAAAAATGAGTAACTACATAGTATTAATACAACCAAACATTACTTAAATAAAACCAACATTAATCATGCTGTTGTGTCATCTTGCACCTTTTAACAATATTTTAATAAATTATTACTTATGTGTAAATATTAAAGAGGGTAAAAGATGTTATGAATGTGAAGTGCAAAAAATTTCTGAGGTCCCCATTGATACAGGTCAAAGTGCACTGCCCGGATACAAGCCCCCTGCTCTGGATCAGAGGCCCAGTGCCAGGAACTCCCTGCTGTTGGGGTGGGGGGACATTGTCCCCATGCAGGATCTACCACTGGATCCCACCCTGGCAGCAGGCAGTTCCCAGGGGAGGAGCAATCTCTCAGCCTCTGCCAGGGGAAAGACTTGGGCTTGCACTCAGGGGGAGCCTAGCGCCTTGGCTGCTGCAGGGGGGCCAGTGCAGAGCAGGAGGGGGTGAAAGCAGACTGCTGCCAGGATCAGCAAATCTGCTCCCGCATCCCTGTATGTGTAGACACCTACTCAGAGGGTGGGTTTACTCTAGAGCAAAGCTACCCCACAGCATTTGCACATATAGACATGCCCATTGTGGAGAACTGTTATTAATGATTTTGAAATTGTTATTTTACAAGAGACATGGTATAGGAAGATGGCATTAATTCCTTAATTTATTTAATTTTATAAAAATGGCTAGGACAGTAGAACCAAAAGGAGGCTGCAGGGATACTTGGATAAACTAAGCTAAATAAAGAGTCTGACTGAAGGATTAGGAATTGAAATAGATTCTAACTATTTGTTAGAAGCCCTCACTAAATCTCATGGTAGATCTCCCTTGACTCTTATTAATGTTTATTTTCCAACATTCACATCATGGTCTTATGTAATCTTGAAATGAGAATTTTTACATAATGCTCTTGAGGTGATGCTATAATTGGTGGCATCAGCACCTATGATTACGAAGATGTCATAAATGAAATATGGGGAGCTCCCCTCCCCCTAGGAACCTTATGTGACAAGAAACTAAATGAAGGAAGGTGATGCCTCTTGAAATTTACTGCAGAAAATAATTTTAGAATGCTTAATGGACAGACTGGTAAAGATGTACTTGGGACATTCACATTTGCTATGACCAATGCAGCATGTGCAATAGATTATATTTTAACAGAACAACATACATGGTATAAACATACGTCATTTGAAATGTTATCACATGTGGAAAATGAACATTCCTTCTCTTTCTAAAAGTTACATTAGAGACTTATGGAGAGCCTTCCCCAAAAGCTATAAACTAGCCCCCAAATTAAAGGCAGTAAAAAAAAAAGAGAATTTACTGGGATAATGAGTTACAAGATAAATGTGTTGCTCTATTCAAAGACACTTTCTCAGACCACTTATCTTGAGCAGTTGGATTATGCCCTCACAAAAGAGAGCATCTTTGTTAAGAACAGGTGATGTCAGTGGTATAAACCATGGTTTGATAAGGACTGTTCTAAAGTTGGTTTAACAGATGCCTTGAAGGAACACAAGTCTAAAAGTGAACTGCAATAGCTTCCAACAGATCAAGAAGATAAAAACAGACTACAAAATTTAATAGACATAACGAAGAATGAAGCTATGGGGGAAACTGCAGTGAAAAATAATGATTTGTGCTGTTGTTGGCATATTATAGTTGAAGGGACAAAAAAAAAAATGAGCTTGACTCCTGATGGGTATATTTGTGAAGATGCATGGGTCTTGTTTTTTAAAAAAGAAGTTTAACAACTTAAGGAAATTTTATCTGTTAAGCCTGTGGGTAACTGTTTCATCCCACTGCTGGTGGGCTTGGTCCAGCATGTGGGGCAGGTGTGCATTTCAGCCCTGATCTGAATGTGTCCCTGTCCCGATCTAGATATGCACAGAGGGGCAGAGGAAATGGAGGCAGAGAGGCCTATCCCCACTCTGGACATGTGGGTGGAGGGGGTGCAGGATGATCCCAGCCCTGATGCAGATATACAGGGAAGGTAGAGAGCAGTTTGCCCTGATCTTGCTATCTGGTAGTAGGCCTGGCCCTAATCCAGCCATGCAGCAGTGGCCTGGGTGGGGCTGGATTCAATTGCATGAAGCTCCCACCGCTCTCTTCCTCTGCCACAATTTCTTGACCAGTGGGGATACCCATGGGACAGATGCCATGGTTCTCTGGGCTGGATTTAACAGGCAGGACAGAGGTTGAGCACCTCCATGTTAAGCTACAAGCAGATCATTATCTGACTTCTGAATATAAAGTAAGATGATATATATCCTTACTGCAAAATGGAAAGGCCCCCAGTCTTGATTTTTCACCTAGAAATCTTCCAGGAATTAATTAACTGGCAGTGTCCAATTTTGACTACATTTTTAAATATAATTATTTTAAAAGGCATTTATCCAAAGCACTGAAATGAAAATATAATTGTCCCAATTTTTAAAAATGGCCATAAGAGAGCTCTTCTATCATATCATCCCATTAGTCTTACATGTATTCCTGACAAAATACTTGGGAGACATTTACTTTTCATCTTCAGACATGCATTTCTGAAAATGATGTTTTGGGAAAAAAGAAGGCTGGTTTTAGAGAAGGCTTTTCCTACACGAACCATTGCTTGGTTTATTTATATTTATACCATCTAAATTTATACCATCTTAATATGTAAAAAGACAAAATTACATACGTAACCTTCATAACTCTCAAACAAGCTTTTGAGCCCATATACAAATTAAAATTATGGAAGTATGTGGCAATAGATAAAGCACTCTTGCAATTGATTGTTACTTACTATTTGAATGCAGCATCTCACGAGTATTACAGGATTAGCCATACTCTGTCCAATAAGACACCTCTACATGTGCAGGTAAAGGTTTGATGAGATATGATGCACGCAATCACACTCCTGCTGTACCACATGCACATGGCAGAAGGAGTGATTGTGGGATCATGAATAAGATCCCATCACACCTTATTGATGATGCATAGAGACCCTGATGGGCACCCTGAGTCTCCCAGCTATGGGGGCTCCCCACACACTCCACAGCTGGGAGACTACAGCAACTGTGATCTTCCAGCTACATGGGCACTTCATGCACCCCCGCAGCTGGCAGACCAGCTGCTACAGTCTCTTATGTTCAGGGGTGCACCATGCACCTCCATGGCTGAGAGATCAGAGCAGCTGGATTCCCAGCTGCAGGGGTGTGTGGTGTGCCCATGCCACTGGCAGATCACAGCAGCTGCAGTCTCCTACTCTAAAGGATGTATGATGTGGCCCCACAGCTGGGAGATTTAAGCAGGTGCAGTCTCCCAGGCAAGAAGGTGCATGGGACCCCCTGAGGCTGGGAGCTCTGTCAACTAGAAGCTTTCTGGCTTGGGAGTGCACATGGCCCTCCCAGCTGGGAGCTCCAATCAGCTGACAGGGCTCCCAACCACAGGGACCCCATGTCACATGTTCAATTAATGACATGATGGAAAGCAGTTACAAAGTTATTGCACAAATTTTGTGGAATAACTTTGTAGCTTATTCCTCTTTTTATCATGCCATTAATTGATTGAATATGTGGCCAGGTGTAATATGTAGATGGGGTAATAGTCCCAACTAAGAGAGAGGCATGACAAGGATTTTTCTTGCTCCTTTTTTTAATTTACTCTTGAATGATCTCAAAAAGGCACTAAAAGGGAAACAATTTAATGTACCCATGATATTGACTGGTCCTACCCTGTCTTGTTTTATGCAAATGACTTCATTAATAATGTCACAATCCCAAATAAGCCCCCAGAAGTTATTAGATGCTTTTCAGCAATCCTGTGTCTTGGAAGTCAGTCAACCCAGATAAATCCACAATATTATTTTTCTGAGAATGTTAGGATGGAGCAGGTTTGATTTTTACAGGAAAAGAAACTAGAGTTGAGTCTTCTTTTAAATACCTTGGATTCTATTTTAGCAAAAATCTGAGCTGGAAAAAGCATACTGAAAATGTAAACACTAGAACAAAATAGCCTTGGGTGGAATTTTACTATTCTACAATACGACAGGCAGAAGAGCAGTTCTGGCACCACTAAAGGTGTATAGAGCCAAGGTACGGTTCATTTTATTATATGAAACAGAACTTCAGGATGCTGACCCAATGGTCCTAACAAAAAGTGAAAAAATTTCTAATTAATTTTAAGGAAGCTTATCTCTACCTAATTTTACAACTGGGGCTGGAGGGGGTGCTCATACACCTTGAAACTGGATGGATTAATGCGAGCACTTCAGCTGAAATAAGACCTTGAAACTAGAACATGTCAAATTAAATCTTTTACAGCTACCAGATACCCTGAGAAGTTCATTCTAGAAGCCTCTTTGTCAAATGAACTTTTGCCAAGTTGATTGTAGATGATGGGTCTAGTAATGCTTACAATGAAAGCTGGCAGCGTGAAGATAGTGGTGGCATTTTGTAGGTTTCTGATACAATGTGGCCACTGAAAACCTTCACTGTCATGTCTAGGAAATGAATCTACTGTGTGAAATATTCCACAGGTAGTTGATGGAGAGGTGGAAGGTGTTTAAGTCCTGCTGAAATTTCTCTAGAAATTCTGCCCCGTGTGTCCATATTATGAAGATATCATGGATGTGCCTGAGGTATACAATGGAGATTATAGGGAAACTTCAGAGGAAATGAACGTCAAGATCTGTCATAAACATGTTGGCATACTGAGTGCCCATGGCACAGGTATAGAGAGTCCTCAAACCTGAAATAGTTGTTTGTGAGGACAAAGTGGGAGAACTTCTTGGAAACAGAAGCAGGTTTTTTTGCTAGGGATAATGTTCTTTGTGGTTTATAATTCATCCTTATGAGGGATGCTGGTGTACAGAGACTTGGCATGCATGACCATTTTCATGGTCAGAAAGTTTTTCTTAATTTCCAGCCTGAATTTCCTCTGCTCAGTGGCTGCAGCTTGAGGCCATTTTTCGTAGTCCTATCCACTACTAAATCTGCCCATCTCCATCCTTTTTGTAATTGTTCTTCAGGTGTTTGAAGAACTGTTCAAATCCCACCTTGGTCTTCTACTCTCCAGACTAGCTCTTTCAGCCTTTCTTCTAAAGTCAAGTTTCTTAGGCCACTAACTTTTTTTTTTTTGCTTTCTACAGGACTCTTTCAAATCTGTTCAGTCTGTGAATCGTGGGGCCCAAAACTGGACACAGAACTCATGCAAAGCTGCACCAGTGCTGAATAGATTAGAAGAATCGCTTCTCTTGATTTGCAGGTGACATTCATATTAATAAAACCCAATATATTGTTGGCCTTTTTGCAACAAGGGGTGCACCATAGGTTCATGGTCAGCTTCAGTTTACTATAAAGTCCAGGTCCTTCTCTGCAGAACTGCAGCCAAGCCAGTCATTCCCCAGTTTGTACTTGTGTATACAGTTCTTTTGTCCCAAATGCAGAACTGTACTTGTTCTTGTAATGGAAGAAATTAGTGGCCCTAATCAGGGTCAACCTTCCATTCTTTTATTATAGCTCACCCATTCCTTTACCACTGTTCAGTCATGAATCACTGGAGCTTATCAGGCCAAAGGGAAGCAGAGACACAATGTGGTACAGACAACTGAGTCTCAACACAGATTGGGAGATCTTCCCCTCCCAAAGTAACAAGGGTACAATACGGCCTTCTTATTTTATGACATTATTGCTAAAATGGTAACATTTTCTTTCAGAGTTGGTAGAAATGAATAATCTGAAAGCCTCACTTAGCAGAGATCAGACAGTGATGCAAAATTATGCACCTAGTTAGGGAAACTAGGGCTACAAACAGACATCATCTTTGTGGCAGTATCAGTTATGCTGGGATGTGCCCTAGCATGGCTGGTTCTATAGATGAGCTAAGGCAGACATCACTCAGGGCCTTAGTCCCTCAGGATTAGGCCCCTGCTGCTCCCAGTGCTTCAGAGACCTGATCCAGCAAGACAGTGGCTCTGGATGCCAGCCTCTAACTCAGAGTATGCATCTGAAGACGCATAGCAGGGAAGTCCATCAGCTCTCATGATATAAGCAAATGGACATTACCATAAAAAGACAGCACAAATTATTTCTAGGAATCATTGCACTCATAATTTTGGGCTTTTGTGGTGAAACAAGGGGCAAGGACATCTGTTCCTCAGGTTTTGTGCAACCACAGTTTTTTCTTATGGTGGCACAAGGGCAACATCTGTTGGCAGCCTAGAGATTATAACCTAATTATAAATAGTTGCAATGAATCTTTTAATTCTAACCAATGTAAATACTTCCTTGGTTCTTCTGCAACAGTGTTAAAAAAGACCTCAAGTGCTTTACAAATTTGGCTAAGTGTTATCATTTTTAGTTTTTTAAAGAACAAAATAATGAGATAAATCTTCATGAAATATAAAAAAGCAAGTTAGCAAAAGAACAGGAAATAACAGAGGTTTCCTGACTCTCATTGGCCTATGGCCTAATCCAACAGCAAATCTATGGCTCCTTCTGTAAATATGTACGTAATGAAAGTTAAATTTTTACATCACTGCTTTCCAAATATATTTTTCACTTCAACAGTAGCATTTCTTATTCTAAATTAAAATATACAATATTAGCAAGTTCAAGGAATATATACACATAAGATTACATTCCAAAAACATAGAAGACAAGAGAATTTAATATAGAAAATACTGAATAGTCTATAATATAAACAGGTATCTGAGATGCCAAGGATAAGGTCTCAAAAGGCAGGATACAAAATTAATGCCAATGGACTCATGACTGAGCAGAGTATAGCTTGATATTCTGAGATTTGCCTCTGATAATCTTATTTAAGTTGTCTAAGATGCACTGGGAAAAACAAATCATATTTGTATTACCCACAATCAATAGTAAATCATGTACAAGAAACTATGTTAAGATGTATATTTATAAGCAGAATTTTATAATGATTTCAATGGAAGCTTTTCCCTAAAAAATAGGTTGTATACGATGACCCCAGTTTAGAAGCATGGTAATCATTAAAGCGAGTCAGACGATTGTCTCTTGTCTTTTATTCTGTCTCTGAAATTGCTCATAAAAATGTGAAAGAAATCCAGTAGTTCACAATACTGGAATAATACTGCCAGTGCAAAAAAGTGTACTTTCCCACCCTGTCAGTAGATAGTGACATATGCCCTGAAAGACAACAGATATACAGGAGGAAAATAAATGGAAATGTGGGGCCATTGCTTAACAACTCAGGACACTTAGCCACTGTGATGCAGCACCAAGTCTGCCCCATCACAGAACTTCAGGGGAGTGATGGAAAGCAGAAAATTTACCTTAGTAACCAGTTACAGGAGAAAAGAGGTGGGGCTACCTGGATCAGGGGGAGAGAAAGAGACCCAGATGAAAACATAAAACAAAGAGAGCAGCATGTGTGAAGGGAGAGGGGAGACAGTGCTAGCTGTGAGAGAGGCCACAGATGACTGGAAGGATTTAAAGGGGAAGAAACCCAGCTGGAAAAAGAAAAGAAAGCAACTCAGAAGAAACAAGGAGAAACTACAAGAAAGGGAAAAGGGAATTTAAGAAGGATCCTGGAGATAGACTTACCTGGGAAGCTAAAGTGAGTTAACAAAGGAGAACTTTGAGTCAGTGAGTTTGATACCTGAAGGCATCAAGTAACATCCCAGAGACTTAAAATTAAGAGAAAGGAATGAGGGTGGATGAAAACTAACAAAGAGAAGAGAACCCTACAATTTTGATATCAGTAGTAAATATAAAGTAACATAGGATTGATATTTGCTTGGGACCCGTGCAGAGGAGAATGGGACAAACAACCAAGAATTTGAGAGTGCACAGAGAGGGAACTAAATATATTTAAGATGTTATTTATCTTAGAGAGACATAATAGTTGTGCAGAAGAGTTATTTTTGTTGAACCACAGACATGATATCTTCCTCATCTATCAGGACTGTGTTTATTTCTGTACCTTATTTCATCAAAGTTGTGGCAGGCAAGAAATAAAGGAAATTAACCAGTTCATATTAAAACAAGATATGGTGATTTATTTTGCAGGCGTAGCTTAACACTCACAACTACCAACACTCAGGAGAAAACTGAACTCCTAAATGACTACTTTTCTTCAGTATTTCACTGGACTAAGGGGTCCATACTAGATAAGGTTCAGAATGGTTATGGTGGGAATGATCAATTTTCTATCATTGATGTTGAGCTGGTGCATGATCAGTTAGAAAAATTAGACGTTTATAAGTCAGCAGAACTGGATGAACTTCATTTGAGAGCACTGAAGGAGCTGGCCGAAGTCATCACAGGACCTCTGGAGAAACTTCCAAAACTTGTGGTGCTTGGGGGAGGTCCCTGAAGATTGGAAGAGGGCCAATGTTGTGCCCATCTTCAAGAAGGGGAGGAGAGAGGACCTTGGCACTATAGGTCAATTAGCCTAACTTGTATTCTGGGGTGTCACCGCCAGGACTCAACTAGTTGTTCTCGTGCTGCTTTTCCCTGGGTGACTGATGTCCCACCCCTCCAGTGTTCGTGCTTTCGCCCAAGCTGATGGTTCCTGCACGACTTCTTGACCCCATTCCCTCCTGCCACGACTTGATGGTTTCAGTGTCTGAGGTCATTCATCGTGCATGCTTGTCAGCCCTGGGGTTCCTCCCGGCGGTCAGTCTCGGGGCTCCACCATCCCTACACCCCGGCCTCACGCCTCCTGTACAGTGGTGCCAAGCTCTTCGCTGTTCTGTCCTCTGGCCTCTTGACCGGATCCTATGCGAGCTCTTTCCTAATGCTGACTAGGCCTACTGTGAGGATTTTATGCCCGCCGGTACCCCCTGGGATTCAGGGAGAAGTCAAATCCCAAAGTAAACCAAAGAAATTCCAATGCAAAACTCGGGCGTACCGCCCCTTTAACTGCCCCCCTCCGCACCTTACTGGAGCACTGACTGCCTTAAGCCTAGGCACTCAGTCCCTGCCTATTCCCAGGCACCTCTCAGTCCAGTGATGGTGTTTCCCTCGGTGGCACCTCTCTCCGGGATTCCCCGCAGTCTCTCGTTCCTGAGACTGACCTGTTCTGGGGTATCCTCCACAGTTCCAGAGGGATGATTCAGGTGCTTCCAGGCAGCTGCACCTGCAGCGCTGTCAAAGCGTCTTTCTTCCTTCTCACACCCGTCCTGGGTGTTTCTCTCCCCTTGCCCCAAATGTTCTTGCCTGCCTTGGTTGCAGGGACATCAGGTGCAGCCTCCTCACCCTCTCTGCTGGCCCCGCAGCATGTGCTGCCATTTTTATTTGAGCCGGCCAGCACTCCACATTTACATCACCAGCTGACTGCAGCTCGATAAACAAGCAGCTAATGAGCCGCTCAAGCTTTGCCTCTTGCTCTCTGTGGGCTCTGAAGTCGTCTGTTTCTTTGCATCCTGGGACACGGGGAAATTCCTGGAAAAATCCATCAAAGAGCCTATGTGCAATACACTTGCAGAAGGTAGGATTCTGAATGACAGCCAGCATGGCTTTGTTATGGGCAGGTCTTGTCTTACCAATCTCATCTCATTCTATGACTAGGTAACTCACCATCTGGATAAGAGAAAGGAGGTTGATATTGTATACCTAGACTTCCAAAAGACCTTTGATCTGGTAACCCATGATATTCTCATGGGAAAATTGGAGGATTGAGGGCTTAACTGCTCAACAGTTAGGTGGATAGGAAGCTGTCTGTGGGGTAGGATAAAGAGTTCTAATGAATGGATCTGTGTCGCCCTTGTAAGAAGTGGCCAGTGGTGTCCCCCAGGGGTTCATTCTTGTTCCAGTGCTCTTCAACATCTTTATCAATGATTTAGATGTGGGGATGAAGAGCTCACTGGCCAAGTTCATGGATGACACCAAGTTATGGGGAAGTGTGGTCACACTTGAAGATAGGCTGCAGATACAGGTGGACCTAGCCAGGCTAGCAAGTTGGGCAAATCGGAACCAGATAAATTTCAACACTGAGAATTGTGAAGTCCTCCATGAGGGCATGAACAATCCCCACCATACTTACAGCCTTGATGGCACCAACCTGACTAGTACCACAACTGAAAGGAACCTAAGGGTAATAATAGATCATAGTATGAACATGAACCATCAGTGCCATATTGTAGTCAGTAGGGCAAACAATACTCTGGCATGCATCAACCAATGCATCTCAAACAAAACCAAGGAAGTGATTCTTCCATTTTACTCAGCACTGGTGAGGCCACAGCTGGAGTACTGAGTCCAATTCTGGGCACCTCCCTTCAACAAGGACGTCAAAAACCTTGAGAGAGTCCAGAGAAGAGCCACCCGTATGATCAGAAACTTGCAAGGCAAGCCATATGAGGAAAGGCTGAGGGATTTGGGCCTCTTCATCCTAAAAAAAGAGAAGGCTGAGAGGGAACTTAGTAGTAGCTTACTGCTACATCAGGGGAATGCATCAAGGGCTCAGTGAACAACTGTTCACTAGGGCACCTTGGAGAAAATCAGGAGTAATGGCTACAAACTCCTTGAAGATCATTTCAGGCTTAACATGAGGAAAAACGCTTCACAGTTAGGGTGTCCAGACAGCAGAATAAACTCCCTCCAGAGGTGGTGCAATAACCTGCCCTGGAAAGCTTCAAGAAGAGACTGGATAGTCACCTTGCTGGGATCACCTGACCCTAGTTGTCTTTCCTGCCTAATGCAGGGAGACTGGACACAATGATCTTGTGAGGTCCCTTCCAGCCCCTTACAATCTATGAATCTACATATAGTTGATTAATCCAAAAGCTATCCATAAAGAACTTAGACTCTGTAGCATATATAGTTCTTCATGACACTTTTAGTAAGTTTAAATTATTTCTAATTTTAGTCCACTTGGTTTGACTCCTGACAGGTGATCACCCAACCTTTGTATAAAAACCATTCAGGCCTGTTGTAGTCTTTGAATTCTTTGCAACAGAAGAATTTCCCTATTTTTTTTCTGTAGTCAAAAAACAAATGAAAACTAAGAGCTGAAATTTTTCAAGGGGTGCCTTGAGTCTAACATAGGTGCCTTTAGTCTAAAAATGTTGACAACAACTGGCACCATTTAGTTCCTCTGACAACTGACATACTGGAGGTAAGGATTGGAATCAAAACTGCATCCCAGAGATCTGGCATGTTGGAGCAGGCTCAATTAATTGAGCTGATGCGCACTGGGTTGCATGCAGTTGTATAAGTGGCAAAATGCATGTCAGCATGCAGAAAATGATGGCGATGCACTTTTGAACTAAAACACCTTTGCTGTGTTCTAGTTCAAAAGTGCACTGCCACCATTTTTTCAGCTCTAATGTACATTTGCCACTTATACAACTGTATGTGCTTCAGCAACAGGTGCTTTTAGAAGTGTGTAAAAATGCCCTGGATGTCTGCATGAATGTTCTAACCTTAAATCTCCCACTCATCCCAAGTGTCCAAGCCAATTATAATATTAGGAGCAAAACCCAGGTGAGCTTTACATCACTATGGATACCAAGGTGACAGCAGAGAGGAAGGTTACACTAAGCTGTCTGTCTCTACACATGAGGCCAGAAATGTTTTCATTCTGATAATTTAATTGTTTAAATTAGACAGATTCAGGAGTACTGAATCAATATAAGATCACAACTAAGCCAACCAAACATCAGCCATGCTACTTCTGCATATGGCCACTCCAGAAAGCAATCAGCTTTAGATGTACTCTTTCCTGACTACAGTGAGACTGTAAAAAAGCTATATTATGCCAATATTGAATATCATGAGCACATTGCTGAATGAATGTTAAGCAACATTTGATTAGAACTTGTGCTACTGAACCGATGTGATAACTACAGGACCCAACAAATACTAATACTCTTCAGTAAGTGGAATGCACATTTTTTATGTCACCAGTAAAGATAAATAACATCATTTGGGTTCTTTCTTTTTTTCTTTTTTCTTTATATATTTATTTTTTTGACTTACAGCATATGCCAAAGACATTGACATTTCTTGATGGTATTTATCTCTCTCAAACTATCTTAAGCCTGGCAATAGTACCTTAATATGTAGGGTCTTAATGCTCAGCTTATTGAAAAAGTGACAGATGTTAACCTTATTAAATCAATCAGTTCATATAGTTAAAGTTCAGCTGACTGCAATTTAATTAGTATTCTGTCTAGCTTGAGTCTAGATACAATATCATCTTTTAGTGAACACTTCTGCTGACATTTTGCAAATTGTTAAGGAAGCTACAAAGAGACTAAGCAGTAAAGTTACAAATATGTTACTGATTTTACTCTGACTTTTATGGTATGTTCTCAAAACAGAAGAGCTGCAATAAATTGGCAAGAACACAAACATAAACTTTCTTGATATTATATGATATTATTTCAAAGCTTGTATGCAAACATGTAAGCTGGTTTTATGTTTATGTTTTTGAAGTATGCAGTATGTTATTTCTTTATGTCAGTTTAACTTGACATTTTTTAAAAGCAGAACAAAAAATCAACACTGTAATATTTAAGAAAAATATCAATATCAGATCATAGGCAGACAGGGTTCTTTGGGTGAATCGGATATCTTTTATTAGACCAACTTAAATAGTTGGGTAAAAAATTAAGTAAGTTTTCAGGTTTAAAAACCCTTCATCAGGCTGAGGAAGTTTCTGCAGTTGGTGTGTGCTCTTCCTGGATGCTTGTATGTCAAACCAACAATGCTACAGCCTACACCCCTGTAATATCAGTTATTGAGATCTACTTCGGTGGAAAATATGTGGTAGAATCTTCATAATGTGTCCATATGTACATAAGCACATGTGCGTGCACATACACACCCACAAACACAGGACAATTAGGAGAACAGAAGAAAATTCACTTCTCCTACAAAAAGAGTTACTCTTTAAGGTGCCATCCTGCCCTGTCTTCTGCCTAACTTTAGACTAACAGTGTTAATTACTGCTCTTTCCTACAAACGGAGAACCTATGTCAGTCTGAAGTCAAGCAGAATGCAAGTCAGGGTATGTGCAGCTGTTTGCCATACCCAATCTACAACCATGCAGCTTATTTTAAGCCATTTGATTGTACATTGGAAGCAGCTAGTACACATGTTCACTGGTATCAAGAGCTGCACTGAAACCTGATCTAAGTAAGATATGGTAGGGCAGGATTGCGGTGGTGGGGAGGCTTGCAGGTCTATGTGGGGGTTGGTAGAATTGCAGGGGGGTTAAAATATCTGGGGGTAGGGAGAGTCAGGGGGCTAAAAATAGGTTGGTCAGGGAGGGGAGAGGTAAGACGAGTACAGCCTTGGAGGTGGAGCCAGTGGATGAGCTTTCCCAGACTCAGGCTGTGCTCCAAATGTGTGCAGACATTTTGAAAATTGGGGTTACCCATTCCCAATCTTACTTAGTTTACCCCCTCAGGTAAACTAATTTTACTGGGTTAGCCATTTTCTTCCTATATAACCTCCCCATGCATTTGTATAAATTATCCCTTAGATTGACCTAACCCTAGTTAGGTCAATCCAAGTGTAAAGTCTGCATGTAGTCTTAGAGAAGCATTTTATAAACTAATTGAAACAGAAATATATATGTTTTCAAGAGTTGCTGTATTCCCTACCTCCCCGTCACCCTCAATACTGCAGACTGCTGCCACTTTAAGTACACATAAGATTATTTCCTTACTCAACAGGTTGAATAACCATTGCAAGCCATCAACCTGTACCTCTCCACAGACATAAGAACACCCCAACCCGCTTCAGGTATTATTGCAATATACTGGATCCTTTAGTCAGAAAAACATGCAAATTATCTTCTTTCTAAGGCTTTACCATAAAAAGAATGATCAGCCCCACGTACATTACATCATCAAGTAAAAATGTTCATAGGGAATGAATGGAATTTGGGAGCCTAAGAAGTTTCAGAAGAAATTACAGATTTATAGCACCTCAAGGCAATCTAAGACACCTTGTAATTTGAGATACTTCAAAAAATTCTCATTTTCATAATGTTCTAAACAGCTACCTCTGATAATCAAGCAAATTTAAGACAATCAGAGCACTAATTGCAACTCATTATGATTTAGGTTCGTGAGTGCTTAAGACATTTTTGAAAACAGAATTTAGACTCTTAAGTCACAGAGGTGGTTTTGCAAATTTTGCCAAATCTCTGGAGTTCACAAAATAGTAAACAATACATACTAAGCAGGAAGTCAGAGCTTAAAAGAATAGGAAAAGTAATTGAAAGCTTTATAAAGAGCTTTACAAATAAATCCATACAATATTAAATTATTGTGCCCTAGACAGAGGTAATGGAGTATCTATTTTAATGCAAAAAGTGACTTTCCATTCCTATAAATTTGTGTGTGGAAATCCTGGTAAACAGGAATCTATTTTCCAATAGTTCATATTACAGATCAAACACATTTATCAAACAAATATCACATCTTGGATATTACCAGCACCTCCCAAAGAGGATTAAAACATAGAAGAGTATCAAATTTTAAAATCTATACTAAAGAATGAAAACTAATTAAATTCTGGCACTGCTTTCAAAATGCAGTCTTACTTGATATTTATTTGTGTGGAACATTATTTTAGTATTTGTTCACCAGAGTGCCCCAAGGGATGACAAGGTCAAACGGTTACAAACTACTGCAAGACCATTTCAGGCTGGACATAAGGAAGAATTTCCTTACTGTCCGAGCCCCCAAGGTCTGGAACAGCCTGCCATCGGAGGTGGTTCAAGCACTACATTGAACACCTTCAAGAGTAAATTGGATGCTTATCTTGCTGGGATCCTATGACCCCGGCTGACTTCCTGCCCTTGAAGTTCCATTTCTTTTATATCTGAAATCTCAAAGTATTCCACTACATTCAGGGCGTGTCTACAGATGCACACAGTAACTGGAATTACTATGCAGTACAGGCATATGTCTATACATACATGCCCATACTGCACAGTAAATATGACAACTTATGTTGATTTGAACATAAATTTTATACCTGCAAAATACCTACACCTAGGGGCCCAGAGCCTACCCCCATGACTTCTGGCTGGCTAGCCCTCCTGGGTTCAGTTTGGAACTAAAGTTAGTACCAAGGGCTGACAACCATGTGGCCAGAAGCTGGGGCTCCCCTCCCCCCGCTGGCCACAGGTACACATGGCAGTCTTCTGTGATCTGGGACTATATTTAGTCCCAGGTTTCCTGCACATGCAGACACCGCCCTATTCCTGCTTATTGCACAGTAATTTACTGCACAGTGAATTTAAGATGGCATAAATGCATGTATAGATATGCTCTGTCTCTGTGCTCGGTGTCTCTGTCTATTGAAAAAACAGACTCTAGGGCCTTAAAAAGCATTTGCCTTAAAATCTATTGTCTCATGGTAGGGAACAGTATTAATATGATCAGTGAGGGATCACTTGACAAAGATGCCCCCTTGGTAAAGACTGCCTTAAGAGGAACATTTTATAACTATGGAAGGAAGGAAGAAAGGAAGGACTTTGACTTTTTAACTACTTTATTCAGGGGTTTGGGGTACAAAAAGTTGGCCCCTCTGAGGTCCAGGTCTAATATACAAAGCAAAGACAAGAGCACCATCATGACAGACACCTTTATTGTATTACACATCATGCCTAACGTGCCATTATGCAGTCAGGACACTGGCCACACAGTTGTATAGACCAAAGCCCTCTATAAACAAACAATTCCTACCCTTCTCTATCCAATCATACACGTGACAACACCCTCAACTTCTCACACAAAGAAAAAAGCAAAAAGCAGCCTGGTGAGGGTCCAGGGTATGGCACGAGCTGGGAGTCACAGTCTGACACTGAGCCTGCCCAGATGACCAGACTGGTCATGACATCAGAGCACATATTGAAGACGACTGCCCTCCATGTAGCACAGCACTCCCTCAAGGGCCCAGCATGCCTCAAAGGCAGGCACTGGCTGCCAGAGCACAGCATGCTTATACTCCAAGAAGAGGCATGCCCATACCAGAAGTGGTTGTGGCAGCTCTTGAGGATGGCCATTTTGGCCTGACCCAGTAGATAGTTGGCTGGGGAGACAGTGCCCCTCTCAGTACAGGTAGGAGCATGCATAGGTGGTCTCTGAGAAGCTCCTGCCCAGCACTTGCTGGGTGACAAAGAGCAGCCACAGGTGGGGACAGTTAAGGAAGGAGTGAAAGAAGTTCTCCTCGATGCCCCCAGGGCAGAAGGGGCAGGTTGTCAAGGCAGCTGGGTCAAAGTGGGATGCAAACATGCCACTGGCTAGGATGCTGTGCAGCAACCACCACTGCAGGTCACCAGTCTTCTGGGCAGTTGGTGGCTTACACAAAGTGCACCAAGCCGGGTGGGCTGCTGGAGAATCTGGTGGCCCCAGGTGCCGTTGCCACGGTGTATCGGGGCAGCCCACCAACACTTGGGCATGGCGGACACGAACCATGCAGGCATAAAGGCATTGGTCAGGTCACCTTCTGCCTTCAGCCCCATGCCCAGTGGCTGCAATTCCTGCAGCTGCTGAGGGAGCCCTGGTACACAACCCGGCCCTGTGGCACCCTGTGCAAAGCCTGGCCTTTACCAGCCTCACAGCTACCCCCTTCCGGGCACATGTCCTCCACCTGAGCCAACTCCTTGAGCCCACTTGGTCAGCCTGGCCCTCACCCAAGGACCTGACCACCCGGCGAGGCATGCCCTCTGTCCACAGCGTGAGCTGTCTTCTGTGTGACATCCAGGCTGCCCACCCACCAGAGGCAGCAGCCACCCTAGATAACCACCTCTGGGCATGCCAGGTCCCTCACTCTGTGGATGCCCTAAGCAAAGCTTTTCCCATGCTTCCAATCACCCCAACCATGGCCAGTGAGCTAGCCAGTGGGTATGGCACCCTGCTGACACTCCCTGTGCCTCCTGACAGTGACACAGGTTGCCCCTTTGCAACAGGGTATCACTCTCGGCCCAGTTGATATAGGTCAAGAGGTGTATTCATAGTCTCGCTGGCAGTCTGTCAGGGCCCACTTGTCTTCCTGGGTGTTAAGGAAGATGGTCACATCATCTGCTTATACCAACAGCTGGAATGTAGGGCCAATGGATGGTCCATGGCCAACGGCAAGGCCACACCACTCAGGTGCATGCAGCAGTGATTCAATGGCGACGGCATAGAGCATCCCCAACAGGGGGCAGCCCTGATGGATGCCTCTGCATATATGGAATGGAGCACAGAGCATGCCATTCATCTTGAGAAGGCTGGAGGTGCTTGATACAAGACCTGGAGGACCCCGGTGAAGAGGGGCCTGAAGCCAAAGGCCTCCAGGGTCTGGAGGAGGTAGGCATGGCCCACATGATCAATGGCTTTCTCCTAGTCCAGAGAGATGAGGCTGATGTCTAGGCTAAAGAGTTCACTGGCTGTGAGTAGGTCGCACAGCAGAAATAAGTTGTCTTGGATGGTCCTGCCCAGCATGCAGTAGTTCTGCTCAGGCCCAGTGACAGACCTCATGACAATGTAAAGGTTGCCAGGACTTTGGCCAGAATCTTGTAGTCCACACACAGCAGGGAGACCGGCTGCCAGTTCTTAATGCAGCCAAGGTCTCCCTTCTTGGGCAGTAGCATGAGCACAGCTCAGTGGCAACTGATTGGCCTTGTTGGCAAGGCTCTCCTGGAAAATGCACAGGAGGCAAGGGCTGAGGACAGGCCAGAAGATCTTGTAAAACTTGGCAGGTAACCCAATGAGGCCTGGGGTTTTGCTGGAGGAGAGGCCAGTCATGGCAGCTGCCAGCTCCTTCAGAGACAATTCCTGCTCAAGCTCGCTGGCCTCCAAGGTACAGAGACATGGCAGGCCCTCGTAGAGTTCCCAAATGGCCTCGGGCCAGGACATCTCAGCCACAAACAGCTCACAATAGAAAGTGACGGCATGCTCACATACTTCACCCGGGTCCATGATTACCTGGCCCTTGGGGTTCTTGAGGTAATCTAAGCCTTTGCTCACTGCCTGCTACCACTCCAGGTTGAAGAAGAAGCAGGTTGGGGCGTTGGTTTCTTCCAGCTCTTGGCAGCAGGTGCAGATTCTTGCCTTCACCTCCCCCAACTCCAAGCCATCCCCATTTGTGGTCAACAAGGTCTCCAGCATGACAGCTAGAGTGAGGTTAGGGTCTCCAGCAGGGGCTCCCCTGGCACCAGCCAAGGAGGGTCCCAGTGGGGACGGGGTGTCCTGAGAGGCCCCCTTCACCTTCCTTTCTTTGTTCTTCTTCTTCCTAGTGGCAGGTGGATCACCTTTCATAGGAGATGGGCTGGACTGCTCCTGGACCACTTCCCCAGGGCCAGCCACCTCAGACAAGGCCACAGTAGCCAGGAGGAGGTCTGAGCCCCATTGTCCAACAGAGCCTTGGCACCACAGTCACTGGCCACCCCAGCTGTCTCAGCTGGGGTGGTCAGAGGAGGCAGGGGACAAGTGGAGGCATCAGGTGAGGGCTCCACCTGGTGAGGCCTCTGCACCATAGGGGGTGGGCACCGTAGGTGGAATGGGTGGAAGAGAGGACTGGGGAGTAGTCCCAGCCCCTCCACTGGATGGTGCTCTCATGCCAGAGACCCCAGCCCCCTCAGATGGAATAGCGGTGAAAGGAGGTCGGGAAGAGCTCACAGTCTCACTGGGTAGGGCCTGTGACCCAGAAGTAGATGTGCCATCTGTCACCAATGTTTTGGCTGCTTTCCCCCATGGGCACTGGGCTACTAGGTGGGAAGAGCTACTACACTGGAAACATGTGGTCTCCCCCAAGAAAAAATATATCACAAACCAATGCCTGTGGAGTGTGAGGTTCAATGAGTGAAGCAGAGACTGAGGGTCCTCCCTGAGGAGCATAAAAACCTGCCTTCAAAAAGACAGGACATGCTTCAGCTTTGATTCCTTTTTTCCAATCGACAATCAGCAAAAGGGACTCTTAGGAACCCCATAGGGCTCAAGTTCCTTGGCCAGCTCCTGATTGGTCACATGTGCAGGCACATTGGAAATCACCACCCTCATTCCCCACATATCTAGGGCTGTGACAGGATAGTGTATGCCTGCGATGTCCAGGCCCTCTGCGCACACCCTATCGACCAGGGTGGAAGTGCTCAGGTAAATCACTGGGACCTTGTTAACATGACCTGCATAACTTATGTTATGCTGTTCCAGGAGACCAGGTAGGGCACCTATGCAGACCTCAACCCTGACATAGGGAGGAGTGTGAACCCTCAAGCCATGGGTAAGGGGAGGTTTTGAGAGGCATCCTCATGCCAGCTTTTGGGTGTAGGAGCAGCCATTCCTGCTAGGACAGGGTTAATTTCAAAAGCTAAAAGCTAAAAGAATAAAAAAAAGGATGTGTATAGTAACTACAGAGATAATCATCTGGGAACATGGCCATAAAAAATTAAATGGGAGGTGGAAAGAGGTGGAGTGAAAAGAGTAGGGGGTGGTGTTATGAGGGTTAGGAAAAAAACAGAAAGAGAAAAAAAAGAAAAAAGGGATAATTAAGAGCACCCCTTGAAAGGCAAGATATATAAAAAAATAACTGTGCAACAAACAAGCAAAAAAGAGAGAAAGAAAGAAAAAGAAACAGTAAAGAAAAATGCTGTAAAGTAGCAACTCACAGACAAAGAAACCAGAAGTGAAGGGGAAGGGACAGAGAGCAAAGAAAAAGAAGAAAAAACACTGTGAAAATGCAAGAAAAGATTCAGAAAGGGATATAAACATAAGCAAGAGACCTTTAGATAGGTGGGAGTCAGAAAAGAAAAGAGATAGGAATCTAGGGAGTCTTACACTCAGGATCACCCCATGCAGCTCCAAGTAAGCCTGGTCCAAAGCACCAAAAGCAGAAGGAAGGAATTTCCAATTCGTGAAATTTCAAGTCTGTCTCTGATCCTCCCTGAAATTATCTCCCATATTTATGTGGTACTTCAGCTAGGGCATATCACCCCACTGGGGAGGAGAGTAATTTTTTGAAGATTAAATTTCAGAACTTTAGAAACCAAAGGAAAGGAATGTTAATGTGCAGCAAGCATTTCCAGGGTAGCTGCTGTCACAATAACTGGGTGGTTCAGTGGATCTGGCATGGCCATTGAAGTTTATTTGCACCCCTGAGCTAAGAATTCAAGCTTTTAGTTATGTATTTGAGAATGAACAGTGGGTTTGCCACAGGGCTGTGAACTAGGATCTGCAGAGACCCTAGGGCATTCTGCTCCTTCCCCTCCATCCTTACTCCTTCCCACAGCCATAAAGTCTGAGTTTCCTCTCTGTATACTGCATATAAGATAATATAAGGGGGAAGTTGAAAGAGGCTTCTCCAGTGAAGGAATTGATATCCCTCTCCCTGACAGACTGACCAAGTATGAATGAGATACTTTTTCAATATGACACTAAGCATGTTCAGAGCATAAAACCCAGTATTAATTAGGCATTGAATTAATCATTTTTATTGCTAATTTGCCAAGTATTACCATTAACATTTGGCAAAAGCTAAACCTGAACATAATGGCAGGGTTAAAAGCTGGCTGAGGAATGCCTGCCAATGGAAAAAGGGTCTGGGGGAAGTTTGAGGTGTTCCAAGACTAGTGCTGGGAAAGAAAGGCAAGTGGTTGCCTAGAAACAAGAAAAAGTAATGGAAGGGAATCATTGCAGGAGCTGGGGTGAGACAGGCAGCATATTTTATAAAAGCAGTTGATATGTGGAAGGATGGAAAATAGTGAATATTTACTATAAAATTAAAGTTCGTTTTTATGATTCTAAATACTTTAAAAATACAGAATTTGTGTACAGAGCAATTCCAAGCAGAATGTGTCAGACATTGATGTTACATAATGATGTAATAGATTTTTTCATTAATTGTGTTTTGAACACATGTTATAAAGGAATTAGTACTGGTACAAAAGAGAAATATGATCGAGTTACCATAATTTCAGGTCCTAAAAAGAGGACACCTGGGGATGAAGGGGGGCAGGGACAGACAAGCTGGTGCCCTGCTCCTGCCCATTCTGTTGCCCCTCACTCCCAAGCCACAGCCCCACTGCTGCCCCTCACTCCCAACCCACTGACCCCAGCATCTCACTCCCAGAAAGCCGTATCCTGCCCCCCACCTCTCTGCTGGTGCCCCTTACTCCCAACCCACAGCCCCTTGGTGCTGCCAGTGCCCCACAGACCCAACCCACAGTCACATGTCCCCCTTTGTGCCCCTCAATCGTGATCTACTGCCCCCTGCCCCTTGCCAGCCCTGCTGGCACCCCTCACTCCCAACCTACAGCCCCCTGCCCCTTGTAGGCCCGCTGGGCCCCTCACTCCCAACCCGCAGCCCTTGCCCCCCCAGCCCTGTGGTGCCCCTCACTCCTAACCCGCAGCCTTCTATACCCGCAGCCCTGCCAGTGCCACTCATTCCAGCCAGCAGACCCCTGCCCCTCAGCCCTGCTGGCAGCTCAGTCCTGACCTTCTGTGCTCCACTCCCTGCTGCCTCTGATCACACTCTCCCTGCTGCCACCAGTGGAGCAAAGCAAAATCACAAACTCAAGTCCTGACCATACATGCATCACACTAGGGATTCTGGGAATTGTAGTTCTACCTAGCAGTGGCCGTATTGAAAACAGGCCAGGGGAAGAAATCCAGGACATTTTGCCTGCATTTAAAAAACCCACCCAGACACAGCACAGGGGTCCAAAAAAGAGGGCATATCCAGGAAAGCCTGGGCATATGCTAACCCTAAAATATGTACCACAGGTGATAGAACTGACAAAAAGTTCTAATGCCAAGCTCCAAAACTCTGCAACAACCAAATGATAAGAAACACCTTAATGTGATACTTCTGTCCCTAATAATCCTGGATTTCACAAAGTTATTTTTTAACTTTAATGTTATTCTTCAATGTTTCCTAAAAATTCACATTAAAGATATATGACTTAAATATTTTGAATAAAAAGTACACATTTTAATGTACTATATTCATGAATAATTTGTTTTCAGGCTACCTTCCTGCCTACACAATTTTAATAAGTATTCAATAGTTTATAAGGAAAAAGCTTTTCACAGAAAATCAGACCTTCCTGGTACATTTTTAGGCATCTACAAAGGTGTACCCACAAGCATTTCTCTTTCTCCCCTCCTCTGAAAAAACATAAGCACACAAATATCCAGGCCAACAAAACTCTAAAAAGGAATGCAAGACTTAGGATTCATTGTGCTCAACCCATTCTTTGAAGGGTAATTATATAATGGCAAAAATATTTTGATAATACCAGTATGAAATTATAGTGTCATTCTTAAGACAGATATAGAAATTATCTGCATGTATATACAATAGTCCCATAAGCAGTACACAAAGTATCTACCTGGATTTCAATGAAATCACCTCAGAGCCCCTTGTCTGGAGCGCTGTCTAAATTGCAGTGCAACCACTGTCAAAAAAGAGGAACATAAATATTGTAAAGCACTATATAAGCCTAAACTTAGTGATCAACTATTATATGAAGAACTTCTTTGGCCCTTCCTTTCCTGTTGTTTGTGGCAGCTTCACTTACCTGTCAAGTCCATCTTTATCCAATTCAGAGGGACGTTTAACCATGTAGAGAATTAAACGTAGTTAAAAGCTGTTCAGAATGGGAAAGCACTCCTTGTTGTGGTTTTATAGCACAAGATAGGAGAGAAGAAAGATTTGTTTAGTAGTATATTTTACTGGATCACCTGACATAAGCTTTAAGGCATAAAGTGCCCTTCCTGAAGTTGAGAGAAAAAGTAAATATGGCTTAAGTTTCAACCAGGCAGAGCAATTACTTTTAAAATCCATTATGTAATTGAAGCAGGTCACTTAAAAAAGTAAGGAGGCCATGAACTAGTGGACAAAAAAGAAGTTATCAGAAGCAGTTGCAGACCAAGTGAAAAAGGGTGAAATGAATAAACCTAATTACCTACAAGAATAAATCCATTCAAACAAGATGTTCTTTATTACCTGTGGAGTATAGAGATTAGAAGAGGGAGTGGGTTAATTGTAATGGCCCATAAACTCCCATCCTACATGAATAACTTTATAGTTCTGTTTCCTTTACAATGTAAACTTTTTGAACATGGATCTGACTTGCTATGTTTTTTTTCTGTAAAGCATTGAAAATATTTCTGGGAATAATGAACAGCAAGTGATACACAGTTTATTATATTTTAAACAATTAAGAACAACTTATACATAGAATACATTATATAAATAGTTGTGGTGTTTCTCTGCCTGTTCAAGAATTTCAGAACTTTATATTGATAGACCTAGAAAATACATTTTAAATATTAAAATATAGCCATACCAATATATGTACAACCAGGGGCAATATTTTCCCATTCTTTAGAATTTGCTAGTGGTATTACCAATTAGGAAATAGGAATTTATCATCATGATGTGTGATTTTCTAATATAGCCAAATGAGGGCATCAATTCATTGGTAACAACTACAGTTGAATCACTGCCATTTGATGTCAAGTGCTGCCAAATTGGTGTTCCCCTTCCACCCACTTAGTTTTCCCATAATAAAGACCCATTTGTTAATCCTTGGTAAACTGACAAGTGTTGGATGCAGTGAAGATTCTGAGTAGTAACAGATAAAGAAAGGAAAATCTATTCTGACCTTGTATATACATTTTGTAAATTGCAGACAAGAAAGATGAAATGTGTCACCCATGAGATTAAATAGCAATAACAATACACAATAATAATATTAACAAAAACAATGCTAATAAAATAAAAACAGAGAAAACAAAAGCCAACCCTCCACCTCATGCTTCAAAACCACAGACCATAAGATATTTAGAATACTTCACATATCACTTTTCAGCACAAAGTAACCAAATAACTTTCTCCTTGAAAATAAAGAACAAATTAATTATAAAAAGGTAGCTGGTTCTATCCAGTGCCAATGTATTAATAAAAATTAAACCTCTCTAAAAACTGAATTACCCAAAAGCATATTATGATACAGCGAGACTCACAAGTCATTTTGAAAGAATTATGATGATAATTTAATTGTAAAATGAGACACAACTCTTGGAGAGTTGCCTTTGTGCCTATCAGAAAAACACAACTCATAACAATTAGTGTCTTAAAATGAAGGTGAAAATTGAATCTATTTTTATTCTTCTGAAGATATTTTGGCATTGTTCTATGGGGAAAAAAACTCCTGCTGCATTCAAAAAAAAAAAAAGAAAAAAAGAAAAGAAAAAGATAAAAATGCCAACAAATGTTTGTATTGACATATTTCCCAGGGGGGAAAAATGGTTTGGAATCTGTATAGCCATTTTTGCTAGGATGTTTCAACATGGCCTCGAAATTTGTATCTAACCTTTTACAAACAAGTGATTTTACAACAAAATCAGTTGAGTTAAAATAAAAGATAGCATACTAACTGTCATCATTCAACAACTAGATCTGTATGGATACAGGATTTCATCCATGCAGAACAAACTGCAAATATTGGGCAACAAACATTTTTATCCTTGCAAATGATGTAGATTTGTAACTATAAATAACAGCATGTGCAAAATTAGACTCTGATGTTACTGTTTAGAATTTGTTACTATTCCACTACTAGGTGCTTTAGGCCAGATACAAATATTACACTTTTACCAGTATAAGTTATTGGAAACCAGTTTATCCCCGTAACAGAATAGGAATCCAGACTGATTTAAAAAGAGCAGAACCTGGTCAAAGATTTCCCAGCAGGGCAGAGTGGAGGAGGCACAGTATGGTGCAGCAACAAAGACCCTGTTAGAGGGGGTGGAGTGTAAGAGGCCCCAGTGAGAAGGGGAACGGTATAATGTGTGTAAGATGACTAAATTTGGTCCAGCTTTAGGCCGGATGTGTTACATGATCCTGGATGCTATCTGTGAGGCATGGGCCACAGTGTAGGGAAAGTTTGGAGCTGCAGACAGCACCCCCTGGCATCAGGGCCTCCTGAGTTTACCACCAGTAAAATCTATCAGCAAAGTTGTGGCAGGTGAGACTGGGCAGACAAGTGTGAGGGATGGCTCGAGACTGGGCCCCAAGCTTGCCCCCTGTCACAGTGTAAAAGTACCCTTAATGACTAAGTGTGATCTTATTTGATCTTGTTCAACTGTCTGAAAACCAATTAGCATAAAAGGTGTGTGGGTTCTCCTCCTCACTGGTCAGGGTTTTTTTTTGTGCCTTGGGACCTGAGGCATGACAGCATGTTACAATAGTATATGTTCTGCCGGGGTGCACACAGTGGTGGGAACCACCCCCTACCCCCATGCTCCCTGGATGAGCCGCTCATGGTACAGTCCTGCACCCCACCCTGGCTGTGCAGCACCTGCCCCTGCCCCTGCCCCAGAACCAGGGCCATCCCCACTCCCTTTCTCACCGCTGGGGCCTCAGTCTGTGCCCCCGCCCCCACATCCCTTCCCTCACAACAAACTTACCAGCTGAACCTGGCTGCTCTCCATGCTGCCAAGCTGCACTCCTGGCCACCTGCATGCTGTGCTGCAGCTGCACACATGCATGGAGAATTTATTGGTGCCATTATCAGCCATATCAACCAAAAAAAGGTGATTGTCAATACTGTAAATTTTCTTTATATTGGTGCCGATCTGATGTGAAACCGATGTAACAGTGTACCTCTAATGTTCTAGCCTCCTTTCAGGGACTCTTGGAGGGTGGAAAAAGTGTAACAAAACCTGTTCCTAGAAGATGATAGATGGTAGTATTATGGCCATTTTCTGAACAAAGCCCAAAAGACTATCACCAGTGGGTAACAAAGAAAAGTTTTGCTAGCCTGTTCATGTATTTAAACAGAGCCTAAAGTGTGGGTCACAGCTGTAACAAACAGCTCATACTAAGCCATAAGTGACTGGTGCAGGTTGGGACAGACTATTTTCTGGTATTAAAGCCCCAACTAAAATCCATAGCGATACCAAGTGTCACTGTACAGTCCTATTTAACATTGTTTAATAATATAATTTGTATATGCTTGATATTTTCATTAACAAGCTAATACTTTAGGCAGTCTAGAGTTATTTCTAAAACTGACAAAATTTATTATGGTTTAGAGTAGGTTTTTTTTAATAATATTGATATAGATAACTATTTTATAATGAGATACAGCTGCTTTTAAATGCTGTTAGCTCCTCGTAGCAATTGTTTCAATCTTATATAGTATTGTAGAGAAACAAACGGCATAAAGAAAGAGAGAAAGGTACCAACATACATCAGCTGGACACAAAAAGAGAAGGCATGTCTGGAGAAGTAAAAGCCCAAACTACATTGTATTTACTAAGATCTCATAGATATTCAGGAGTCTGCAACTGCATCAATGGATTAAAAAAACATAGAGTATGTATATCAATGGTTATGCTTATGGAATAACCCTATAATTACAGCCCAAATCCTGTTTCAGCTAGATATAAATTGTTTATTGAGATGAATGACTAAACCATCATTGCCAGTTATTTTAAAAGAGGCTTTTTAAAATGCGCAAATGGTCTACTGGCTTTATTAATAATCAAAACAGTGCTTTGCTAGCTGTTGCAAAGATAAAAGCATAACTAACAGTAACCTTAGATGCTCAGAGGTTGGGGGTTCATAAACACTGAATAGAAATTTTAAAACTCAAGAGAATAATAGTGCATCCAATTTCCACATTCCATTACAATTAGTACTGCCAATCATGTGCCAGGGTCCTATATATCAACTAATAGGATAAAATCCTGGTGCAGCCTTCTTTGAGCACTGCCTCATAGGTACCACGTATTGAAAAATCATTTGAGGTATGTAAAGGTCAATTTTTAATAACTATTTGTTGTATGTATATATTTGGGACATATGCAAATACCCCATTATCACTACGAACAACTTACATTGCTGCAGAGTGGAATCAGTAACTGAGCTTGTCTTTTACTTTACTCATAGCCAGCTTGATATATATTAAAAATTGCAATGAAGGGCTATTTTATTTGTCTTTCTGTCATCTGTGAAAAGTGACTGACAGAAAGAAGGTAGCTGGAGAAGGCAGAGAGGGAAGAATTATATCTAACATGGCCTCACAAAACTCACTGGAAGACCTAAAATTAGAAATCAGGTTTTACGAACTTCATTCTAATTGGTGGAGCATGTTGCTTCCCACATGTAACAGGGCATTATCTCTCATGTCTCCTCTCAGATCTCGAACTAGGCTTCTTCTCACACAACATATCCAAGTACATTTTTTAAAAATAAATATTTAAATCTAGAGTCTTTATATTACACACACACAAATAATGGTTAGTATTCAAATGTCTTTTAAAATAGATTCATCATTTAATTGATGAGAAAAGTCTCTCTCTCTCCAGCTGTGCATGCTCTCTCTCTTTCTGGCTGTGGATTGCAATGCATGTCGCAGGAATAGTGGTGGGATCTGCCTTGATATCCTGCCTGGAAAGATATCATGACAGTCAAAGGGCATCATGCCCATGTCCTTGCTGCCTGTCTGACATGACTTGGAAGCAGTGCCTAGTGGCAGCAACACCAGAGCAAGCCCGCCTAGCTTGCAACACTCTGTACCACTTGGCATGTCCAAGAGAACTGGTGACTTCCAGTACCAACTGCTGCATGTGGTCCTGGCCACGCGTACTTTCGTCTGTCACTTAGACCCAATGGCATTGGTGGCCTGCTATCTGTGAGAAGATCATAGAATCATAGAAGTAGGGTCAGAAGGAAACTTATAGATCTTCAAGTCCGACCCCCTGCCAGGGTAGGAGAAAAAACTGGGCTCAAAAGATCCCAGCTAGGTAGGCATCAAGCCTCCTCTTGAAGACCCCCAGGGTAGGAGCCAGCATCACTTCCCTTGGAAGTTGGTTCCAGATCCTAGCCACCCTAATTGTGAAGCAGTTCTTATGGATGTCTAATCTAAACCTCCTCTCCAACAACTTATGGCCGTTATTCCTTGTTATGCCAGGGGGCGCTAGGGGAAACAAGGTCTCTCCCAAACCCTTCTGGTCCCCCCTAGTGGGTTTATAGACTGTCACCAGGTCCCCCCTCAGCCTTCTCTTGTGAAGGCTGAACAGGTTCAGGTCCTGCAGTCTCTCATTGTAGGGTCTGCCCTGTAGTCCCCGGATCATGCAGGTGGCCCTCCTCTGGACCCTCTCAATGTTGTCCACATCTCTCCTGAAGTGCGGCGCACAGAACTTGATACAGTACTCCAGCTGTGGCCTGACCAGTGTTGCAAAGAGGGGGAGGATCACCTCCTTGTCCCTGCTAGAGATGCACCTGTGGAGGAGACTCTCTTCCACACCTTCATTGATTGCCCTCAGCTGCTCTTTCATGCCCTCAGCACCATCTTTGGCACACTTAACTTGAAACTGTGTGCATCTTCCCTGTCCTATACTGACTGGCCAAGGTGAATAAGATCTCCTTGGGCCAGGACAAGATGGTAGCCTGAAAAGCCACAGAAACTGGCTTGCAGGGCCCAGCTTCAATGACACCCACAAACTCTTCAATGATACCCACTAACTCATGGTACAGGTGCATGTCACATTTGAATTTGGACACCCCTCTCACAACAAACGTGGACCAGTATGTATCATGCTGGACTACCAAGGCGGCCCTCTGCAAGCTGGTCCTACACTTGTAACCTTATGAGCCATACCTAGACAAGCGAGCCTGTGCCTGTTCTGGCATCTCAAAGAAGTGCAAGATGTTGGAGGAGGCATGCTAGGAACAAAAAAAAATGTTCCCCATGCTGCATATTTGTAGCATGGACTCTAAATTTGAAAATTAATTTCCTCTAGTAAATGAATAAACAGATTTTTAAGAAAGCAGTTTACAGCATTCTGAGTATATTAGAATACATGACTACTTAGCACTTTTTATTGGTTTTATCTTTTACTGCTTTGAACACGGAAAATTAATTATTAATCTAGAATTTCAGAATGAAGCCTTTGGATTCCTTTGACAATTAATTGTAAAGGTGAGGTTCTACATTACAGTTACATCATGTTAACGGCGCTTAAAACCTGGGCATCTGGACATTAAGGCATGTGAAAGACTTATTAACAAATGCTAAGTGTGCTCTAGAATCTTAAAGTTATATCACTTTGGGTGAGGATTATCTTTGAACTCTGCTACTACCTAACTCAAATTACCTTAACTTCTAGCTGGTCCACTCATGAGAAGACAGTTCTGGAGAATCACAGGAAGCACCCCTTCCAGAACGGATCAGCTATCCTCCAGAATGTGACAGCCCTGGACTGACCACTGGGGACAGCAAGGCAGCAGTTGAATGGGGAGGGAATGAGGGGAATGGAGGGAAAAAAGAAGTGGGGCAAGGGGGATGGGAGGAGGGAGAGCAGAGGTGTAGTATGGAAAAGACAGGGGCACATGGGATTAAGGGAGGAGGGTTGCAGGTGGGTAGGGAGCTGCTGGGCAGTTGCGGGAGGAGTGCAGAAGTGCATGGCACCCCTCCCCCCCACATGCCCAGATCAGGCCCCAGTTCCTCATGGATGCCCATAAGCTCCTCACTTCTCCACCCCTCTCCCTTCTGCTACCCTCTTCCCCCCCGCCCAAGGGAGAGGTTGGACAGTCACTGAGGGATTGAAAAATGAGTGGGTAGGCACTGGACCTAGCAGACATGCATGGGCAGGGTGGGCTGCAGCAACCTGAGGAGCTAGCAGGGATGGCAAACCTGCTTGGCTGCTACTGCCGCTCTCCAGGATGAACTCACACACCCTACTTCTCTGAAGATGAGTGGGGAGAGCTGGGAGCCTGGAGAGACCAAGTTAGGGGGTGAGGGGTCAGTGAGCTGGCATGATCAAAGGCACAATTTGTGCTGGTGGTGTGCTGCTAGAAAGCTGGCAAGCTGGGCAGGAATGGAGCAGACTTGGAAGCTACTAGGCAGCTACCATAAAATAACAGTTCATCTATCTGGTGTGCTTCAGTGTATGAAATCTGTAAACGTGACACCGAAGTACATACATCATTGTAAGGCTGGCCCTGCAGAAATGAAATTCAGACTTTCCTCCATTTTCCAATAAAATGGATGGAGGTTTTGAGTAGGTATACTTTTTGCATCAGCAAGGGAGCTATTTTACTTAGATAATAAACTCTTTGAAGCTGAGACTGTCAAGATCTCTAGATGCTACTATAATATGAATAATAAATGCTTCTCCTTTTTAATATTTCATGCCCTCTATGGAGATCCACATCTGTGGCTTGAACCCAAGTCAATTGTAGCAATAATTGTCAAGCACCATTTCTGAATGGCCTCCAGTGTAATAAAAGTAAAAGTTTCTTTAAGGTTAGTCATATGACAGTATATGTTGATCTGATGCAGTATGCAATTACAGGACCATTTTTCTTCTAGAGCAGTACTGCTGCTGATCATAAGCACAGTTTACTGTGTACTTTTTTCCCAAGGGGGAAAAGTAGTACATGAGAAAATAGCTGGAATGATATAGTTGGGGATAGCCTTGCTTTGAGCAAGGGGCGGACTAGATGACCTTCTGAGGTCTCTTCCAACTCTAATTTTCTATGATTCTATGATAACACATAGATTAATTGGTAGACCAGTTAATTCTGCATTGGAACATTGGGTCAGATCTAATTAAAGTGCACCAAAGCCTCTATGTGCAAGTGCATTATTTTGACTCTCAGTTACAACCCAGGGACATGATTCAATAAATTTACTCTAAAGCAAATAAGACTAGTAAAGTTCACTTAAAAATCTGAATCAATTTTGGGTAAATAAAATAGAAAATAATTATGCATGAAAAGGCCATGTTTTAAAATTAGAAAAACAGCATTATTGAGCCAACAGTAAAAACATTTTTGCCCCAGAATTATTCTTGTAAAACTGATATAGCACATTTATTTAAAAAACATAGCTTACTGCTAAAACTGGAATAGCCTTTAGGTTATGATTGAACAGCAATATATTTCCTTAGAATGTACCTTTGTGATGCTTTCATATGTGCTGCATTACAGAATACTCCTTTTATGTTTTCTGCCTTTCTTGTAGATACTACCCAATTAAAGTTGTATAAATTTTAATCTAGAAAAAGTGGCTCCTGTATTCACAAAAATTACATACCATTAACACAGAACTAAATCATATTTTAGGCAGAGGTTATTAAAGAAATAAGCATCTATTTCATTCTGTGAAATTATGAAACTGAAAATGTGTTACTGAGGACAGTAAAATGAATAAACTGTGGTCCAGTTGCTATATACAATAAAAATGAAATATTGACTGAAATAGTAAGCAAAGGCCAAATAAGAAAGTCATTTTGAACAACCCCAACATGTATAATACAATGTGTTTAGTAAATCTTAGGATGAAAAGCTCACTGAAGAATAAAGAAATAAAAAACTAAATTTATTAAATGGGAAATCATTTTTTTTCTGAATGAAATCTCCAAAAGGTTTTTATTGTGTAACCATAAATTACAACAGGTTTTGAATTTAAAACAAGTTGGAACAGCAGATGCAATATGCAGCAGGATTGGGAGGGGAGGGAGATAATTACAGGGCAACTAGAATTTCCTTTTAAGTCAGTATAAAACAAAATTTTTCAGTGATAGGAGAGGTATGTGGTACCAGAGTTAAATCAGGAAGTACAAATGCAGTCTTTAAACAACATTAAATTCATTTTATAAATCACTTAAATGAAATAGGCTAAGCTGGCCAAGAAAGAATAGGACCTTTTCCAGAAGATAAATGCATTGCTGATGAAGGGCTAATAGGATTTTTACATGCTTTCTCCTCTGAGAAGGGCTTCTGTTTCAAAGGACACAGTCACATGTACCTACTTACATAGGACACAAGAAGAAAAATGAAGGAAGAAGTCAGAAAGTATTAAAAATGTGTGAAACAATGTTAAATTTTAGTCCACTTTGTATCAGGAAATCCTAGAAATGAAGTAAATGTGGAACAAATGCTAAAACAGAGAACGCCAGAATCTCAGGTCCACTCAAACCAGTATGTGTTGCTGTGAGGCACAAAAGTATTCAGAAAAACAGTGAAGCTGGCTACATGCAAAGGGGATTTTTAAGTCACCCTTCCCTGTATATGAGGAATTCCTAATGTAAAAATGAGTGAAGCTGAGGGGCATAGGGTGGCTTCACACTTGACAGCAACTGCTGGTAAGAGCATCAAGTCACTGGCCCCAACAGATGTTAAATTAAAAACATGCTAGGATCTGATGAGGGATACCATCAATCACACTTCATGCAGTGGTACATATGCAAGGCAGGAGGTATGATTGTGGGATCTCCCCTAAGATCCCATTGTGCCATATTGCCAGTGCAGGGAGAGCCCAATCCCATCACCATGCACCAATAAGTAGCACACGATGAGTTCCCCTACCTGGAAACCTTGATCAGCTGACCGAGGTTCTCAATTAAAGGTGTGATAAAAACCAGCCACAAAGTTATTACAATAACAATAGCAAGTTATTACAATAACAAGAAGGTATTGTTACTCTTTAGTTACCAAGTATCCCAAGCACACACAAACACACCATACCACCCAAGTTAGGAATGCACCTGTGTGTATGTGTAGGTGGGTAGTGTGCGTGTGAACTGGCAAATATATATATCATTGTGTGCGTGATATACAAATTAGTGATCCGTGTATGTGTACTAAGTGTGTGGGTGTTGACAACTGATTTTTGTCTAATTTTCAGTGTGTATAATGTGTATGTGCTTGAATTGGTGATAGGTGTGTACGTGTCTAGGCTGGTAATTTTGGATGCGCGCACGCCTGAGTTGGTGGTGGGGGTGCATGCGCCTAGTGTATGTGTATGCACCTAATTGATTTTTGTGTGTGTATATTTTTAATTGTGTCACACCCTCCCATCTAACTGCAATTTTGAGATCCTGTGAGTTGACCTGGCCCCATAGGACAACAATATTGTCTAAAAATGACCAACAATTTAACATAGCCAGACCACCAACAACTATTTCTTATAAAGTTCCTAAAGAAGTATAGCTTTGTGAATAAATATTTGTTCTATTCAGTAGTCTAATCAAAAAAAGAAAAGAAATGGATTTAACCACCATTTGTTGTTGCTGAAATTGTATTTAGGTGATTAAAATACTTTGTTCCATCAGAAATGTTTAAAATTTGGAGGCTTACTTAACTATACATTTAAAAGAAAATTATGCTAATTCTGAAATTAAATTTGAGGAATTTTATTTGAAACATTTCAACATTCAACATTTTAGCTGAAATTATTGTCACATTTCTAAGTTTGACTCAGAATTATATGATACACATTAGAAAGTTTAAAAACAAAACAAAGACCTGCAGAACACAAATGTGCCAGATTTACTTGTGTTGGAAGGAAAGGGAAGAACTACTTTGTAAATATTATAACTTGATTCAGTTGCTGCAAGAACTGTGTTTATGTAGCGTTTATTATAATATTTCTGTACCGACAGTTGCTGATAAAAATTTTGCCATTTAGCTTCAAAACACAAGTGTGGTTACAGCATTATAAATGTAATAACTACATAACCGATGCAGCAGGGTTACAAAAGATTTGTAGTATAAGAACCAAAATGGAATAAGTGTTCTGAAGTTATATGAAATGCGTATGCTTCAAAACAAGATAGGAATATTTTGTATAAAATTAATAGAAAAAGATACAAAAACAAAAAGAAAAACAGAATGAAAACTTTAATATATAATGGGATAATTTCCTAAGAAATTAGGAGAGTTTGGACACACAGTTAAGTGCCGTCTTACAGTTATACAACTAACTCTTATTATGACATAAGGAATTAACCTCAATTTTCATTTTCTTGTATATCATAACCTTGTTTCCATGTATTTTTGCATCATATGCCAACATATGTCATGTTTAGATCACTTGTGGAAGTCTCCCTTCATTCAGATATTACAAGCTAGGTCTCTGGTGTATGATAACCATTCAGAAATATATATCAAAATAGTGCCAAATATTCTGCTCTGCTACAGACTTCCTGTATGACCTTGGGCAAGCCATTTAGTCTCTCTGTGCCTCATTTCCTCATTTAATGGGATTAACAACACGTCACTACTTGATGCGGGTGTTGTGTGTTATACAGAATAAAGACTCTGATATGCTCAGACATTATGGCAATGGTCATAAAGATACCCAAGGACAATTGAAGATTAATGGCAGCAGAGAGCATCAGCTCAGCATATCACTTAAGGCACTCTAAATCTTTCAGGAAAAAAATGCTCATTGCAGAATACTCCTACTGCAATGATTTAAAAATTATAAATACTATTGCCTGAAGTTACAATGGTCAGCTTACTTTCATGAAACACATCTGTGTGAGTGTGGGTGTGTACAGGCTTGGAGGGGCAGAAATGTACAATTTGGGAGGGTAAGGGAGGGAATGCAAGCCAGTCTTCTTGTAATATAAAACAGAATAAAGCTAAATTAAATATTTGAAGACGTAACTTTACTCTTTTGACAAAATATAATACATTATAGCCAATCAATAACACAGGAAGTACTCCAGAATCAAACATTAAGTCAGCTGATCAATATTAAAGGTAAGAATGTCATTTGCATAGTGCAGCTACAAATAAAAGTAGTAATTCTGAAGGCATCTCCTAACTTGCTTCAGGACATTCTGGTATATGTACAGGGAGATGGAAGAGCACAGTCAGCAAGGATGCCACCAATGCTCTCCACGTACTCTCCTCTTCTAGTCCCCATATTCAACTGGGTTGGGAATGGGCACATTTTTGAAGCCACCCTGCAATGTGCCAGCCAGCATGGCTGAGCTAATAGAGGACAGAGTGATCTATTACTGGTATAGGTCAGTAGCAGATTACTGCAAAATGAAGAGGGAAGGGGAGAAAAATATTTTGATCAGGAAATAAACCTCTTTTCCCACATCAGACACTGGTTTAGGCATTCACTGTCTCTCCCAGAACTTATAAAAATGTCACAACCTATGTCTAAAATCCATTCACTTATTAGCTTCCTTTTGCTGCCCCTTTCTCCTTTATGTTACTTTGCTTCTTACTTTTCCTTTCTTATGCCCTTTTCCCCTTTATTCATACTTCTCATTTCAGTTCTTAGTCCTTAAAATTACCCTACTTATCCTGGAGAGAGAACATATTTTTGCAGTTTCTCTTCCTATACTTACACACCTTTCCTTAGCAATGCTTGTAAACACATCAAAGGAGAGTTCTTGTATTAAATACAATAAAAATTGTTATTGTATGTGAGAAACAGGGCTATGTGCATCAGACATCATATTTCCTGTTTCAAAAGTCTACTATAATAGCTGGGGGTGGAAAAAAGCCAGCCTTAATATGCCATAAAAATCTATAGGCTCTGGTCACTGCTAATCTTCACTACAGTAAATAATGTATACCCAATTGCCTATCAATGCATCTCAGAAATCATTTATCAGTTGTCTCTATAAGAAGCAAGGCCAATTATATCTCACTGTGTTTTGGACACTGTATATATAGATTCACTGCTAGCAAGATTCCCTTCAATTGCCAATATCCATCACTACTCAAATTAAAACTGTGTGCTGCAGTTCTGCTTTTCAGCAATTTAGCAATAATATGTCAGTCATGAAAGGTCTGAAAATGAGCAACAATTTCAAAACAGAAATGCAAGCATTTACAGTTCCTTTAACCACTCTGCCTATTATCATGAGCTCTCTCAAATGCAGGTAGCAGTCTGACAAGCGATAGAAGGGAAAACATTAAGCTTGATATAGTACTTCACTTTATGAAATGACATTGCATGACTACCAAAAACAGGTATCTAAACAGATAAATAAACTAACACAAAACTGCAAAAGCAGTGTGTAGTTAAATATCCACATCTGTCAAAATAGTTCTATTTAAATATTCTGTCAGTAACATGACAGCTAATTAGCATGAAATTCGGGGGGTAACTATTCTGCTATTCAGCATCTTCACTCACTCACAATTCAGTTGAATATCTTTGTTCATCTATTTTATTAAGTCTTGTTCAACTGAGCAATTACTTACTAACATATTACTCCATTCTGAAACAGTATAAAAATAGGACTATAGAGATAGAAAATCTGGACATAAATATTAAGGTGAAGGGAAGGAAAAGAAAGCAGACACAATCAATTTAACATTTAAGAATTAATTCTATTGCCCATTATATCATTTTTTCCCCTAAATCAATGGAAAGATTCCAATTCAAGTTGAATATATTAAAATTAAAATAGAGGTAATAGAGGAAAATATATGTCATTTAAACTGTGTTTAGGGACAATGTACATGTTTTACTCAGTAATTAAAATACTTTCAGCATTTAAAAATGATGCATTTTATTTTTCTCAAGGGATATAACCTTACTTTTATAGTTGCTCTTAAACTTTCACTGCTTTCATAACTTTCCTAAAAGAACTATTAGGGATGGGACAGCCTCCAAGACAGCAGTTACAGTGAACATAATAAGTAAGCATGAGAAATATTTCATTAGCTTTGTCAAATATCAAGTAGTCATCTTTATTGTGTTGACATTAGTTCAAAGGAAATAAAAATTTTATTATTAATATCCTGATGGATAGAACATCATCCTTAACTGCATTCAGAAGGTAGAGTGCTTGCACAAAACCTTGTTGTGTTTCTGGTGTAATGCTATTCTCGTACATTTTACTCACATTTTACAGAGAAGTCAGCCAAAAAAGATGGTGATATGAAAAGAAGGAAGAATAGAAAACATTTAAATGTCAGAAGGATCTTATTTTTCCTCTTTCAGACAATGGAAGATAGTGATAAGAAAAGAAGGGTGAAATCCTGGCCCCACTGAATACTAAGGTAATACTGGCCCCATTGATGGCTATGGGCCTAGGTTTTCATTCATGTACTCAGCTCATATCTAAGCTACAGGTTGAAGAACTTGTTAAGTCAAGCCAGGGCAAAGTTTGGCATCTGTACTAGTGAAATTTCATGAGCCATACAGGTCTTCTCAGCTCATTTGAATAAAAATGAAACTGGAAAAGACAAAGAAAAGAATACACTGCATTCTAAAACTTGCTTAAGGCCACAAATGGGCATTCATTTCTACAGTGGAAATTTCCACTGATAGAAACCTTTCCAGGAACAGGAACACACAGTCATTCAGCCAGCAACTACCCCCTTTCTCCTGTTCTCTGTACCTTCCCCAGACCAGGGTGATCCCAGTCTACAGAAGGCAAGGGGATCAGTGGTTGTGCCTTTCCTCCTGGTCATCAGAGCGGGGAGGGTGCTGGTGAAAATGGAACCACGGGGAAAGACTACTCCTGCCTGCTCTGCTCCCAGTATTCAAGAGCAGAGTAGAGGGAGCAGCAGGGAAAACCCCCACTTTTCCCACAAACTAGGTCAGAGGAGTGAGTAGCAGGACAAGAGGAACTGATGGGCAGGATCCCCTGGGAGGCCAGTCTAAGGGAGAAAGGAGTCCAGGAGAGCTGACTGTATTTTAAAGAAACCTTACTGAGGATGGAGGAACAAACCATCCCGATGAGGGGAAAGAATAGCAAGTATGGCAAGTGACCAGCTTGGCTTAGCAAAGAACTCTACGGTGAGCTTAAACACAAAAAGAAATCTTACAAGAAGTGGAAGCTTGGACAAACAACTAGGGAGGAGTATAAGACTATTGCTTGGGTATGCAGGGATGAAGTCAGGAAGACCAAAGTGCAACTGGAGTTGCAGCTAGCAAGGGAGATGAAGGGTAAAAAGAAGGGTTTCTATGTTAGCAAGAAGAGGAAGGTCAGGGGGAGTGAAGATCCCTTACTGAATGGAAGAGGCAACCTAATGGCAGATGATGAGAAAAAGGCTGAAGTACCTTCTTTACCTTGGTCTTCACGGGCAAGTTCAGCTCCCAGACTACTGCATTAGGCAGCACTTTCTGGGGTGGAGATCACCAGCCCTCAGTGGTGAAAGAGCAGCTTGGGCCTATCTGAAAAAGCTGGATGTGTACAAGTCCATGGGGCCAGATGCGATGCATCTGAGAGTGTTAACGGAGTTGGCTGATGTGATTCCAGAGCAGCTGGCCATTATCTCTGAAAACGCGCGGTGATCAAAGGAAGTCTCGGATGATAGGAAAATAGCAAATATAGGTCCACTAAGAAGATATCACTCACAAAATTCCCTGCTTTGTCTATGTTTCCTACCATTACAGCTAAAGCATCACTCCAGCATTACCAAACCAGAAAAAAGATTTGTGTTGCTGTTGTTTGAACCCAAGGCAGAAACCAAAACCTAAGGGTTAGGTTCACATCCAAGGATTGGAATCTCCTGGAAACATGACATTTTGGAGTAAGAAAATGGCGAGGATCTGATGCATTTCTTATAAAAGAACTCAAAAAGGTGGGTACAGAAGGTCTATTATGGGGCTGAGCCACAGTTGAGTGAAATATTTCATTTAGATGGACTTAATGGACATGGTTGTGATGGTCAGGGATGTTCCTCATTTACCAAACTAAATAAAATGTTAGAAAGCTAAAATTGTGGAGATCTCTTTGAACAGAAATGAAATGAGTTCTTTAGATTCATTGATCTTAATCCAAAATCCATTTACTCAGTTAAAACAAATATTTTGAGTTCATTCAACTATTTTATACTTTGAAACACATTGATAATTAGTCAGCCCAAAATGCAGCCCACTTTACTTTTTATTTTAAATAAAACACCTACAGTGAGAAGGCATATGATTAAAAATGTGTCTATAGAATTGTTTTTATGCAAAGTGTAAATAATGACAATGAAATCAACATATTTCAAATTCCAGTTGACGAAAAAAAATTTCATCCAGAAATATGTCCTATTTTTTAAAACTAATAAAAAATAAAGATAAATTCTCTGAAAATGGACTTTGTATATGAATCTATCTTCAATAAAAACAAAATGCCCATAACTTGCTGTAGGGTTGGTAGAGATGCAATATTCTATTGGGGCTAAGACAGTAATTATTAGCTGCAATGATTAGGCATAGAAACTTTGCAGCTGACAGTGTTGTAAGTAAAGAACAATCATTTGAAAAACTGGTGCTGAGGAAGTCCTATAAAGAGAATATATATTGGTTTGTATTCCTATATAACAGAGAAGTCCCTATCTCTTATATTAGATCCCCATCAGTCATATAAAATATGAGCCCTCATTAGTTTTATTAACCTATTTTGTTGTGAAGCTTCTTTGGACTTCTTCAGCACCATTCTTTCAAATGTTCTATGTCTAATCATTATAGCTAATAATTAGTCTTCACCCCAGTAGAATATTGCATCTATTATAGATAGATAGATAAACAGATAGATAGACAGACAAATTGATCAATCAATTGATCTATATACTGTAATAGAGAAGTTTCCATCTCCTATATTGGATCCCCATCAGTTATATAAAATATGAGCTCTTCTCAGTCATATATTTTATATAACATAAATTATATACATATGATATATACAAACAAAGAGAGAATGAGAGCATTCACACACCTCTGATTTACACACATCTGATTTACACAAATTACCAGTCATAGTCATGCTAGACATTACCCTGTAACTTTAGTTCTATTACTAGCAATATTAAATTTGAGTGTTACTAAACTAAAATGTTAGCATCATCAGAGATTTATATAAATAGCGTCAAACACCATCTCTATTTTTGTTTTTTCCCCCTTGGTAATTGTGTATAAGCTTTCATGAGCAGGTAGATATTTGACAGAAAAAAAGTATAAGAAGAATTAAGAGAAATTCTTTAACACATTGATTTTTCAGTTTATGCTGCCTTTTGTAATAAGAAAGCAATCCTAAATTCTCATGTTATCTTGATAGTTTTTATATGGTTACAGAAAGTATCCTTGCTTCTCTGCCTATGTTTTCACTTGTGCTTTATATTCTCTTCACCTACACACGCACTCAAAGAGTTTCTACATGATGCAGGTGTTGGATGGGTTAGATGTGTTCTGCTTCTACTAACATGCTGAGAATAAAAATGACTTTTCATTAATTTTTCATACAATATTTTTTAATATTTACTTTCTCTTTTTTTTCCTAAGCTTTTGGTCTTGCACAGCTTATCAAGTTAATCAGTCTTAGTAGTTCCTATACATTGTTCAATAAAGCACAGCTTTCTAATCGGTCAGAATCTTGGCTGTGTGCTTACATATTGAACACAGGAAGCTAAATCCAAAACTGGTACTTTTTAAACAACACCAAAACATTACTTGACTATTAAAGGAAAGGTACATAATTATGAAAGCACAAACTTCTGTATAGGTAAAATGAAGATTCCAAACCAGCAGTTTTAATGTATTTGTGTATTTTCTTCTTTCAAAATATAAAGTTTATATAACTGCACTAAACATTACATGTTGGATTCTGAAACAAAGCTTTTCGTATTCACTGCATCAAAGAAGGAAAATTAAAATTAGACACTCAGCCATGAGCCCAAGTTTCACTCTTGCTCTCTTGGACATGCTACTTGGCTTGTACTAACAGTTATTTGAAAATGGCTATACTACCTGATTTTCTGACTTTGTTAAATGTAGAAGCACATGGGTAAAATGTGCTTCTCAGCAGTGACCCTTGAATACAAGCATGACTTCATAGATTTCATAGACATCAGGGCTGGAAGAGACCTCAAAAGATCCTCGAGTCCAGCCCCCTATCCCAGAGGCAGGAAGTCAGCTAGGGTCAAAGTATCACAGCAAGATAGGTGCCCAAATGTTTCTTGAAAGAGTCCAGAGTAGGTGCTTGCACCACCTCTGGAGGCAATCTATTCCAAGCCTTGGGGGCTCAGAAAGTAAAGAAGTTTTTCCTTATGTCCAGCCTAAAATAGTCTTGGAGGAGTTTGTGACCATTTGATTTTGTCATCTCTTGGGACACTATGGTGAACAGGCATTCCCCCAGATCCTGATGTTAACCCCTTATATACTTATAGGCAGCCACTATGTCACCTGTGAGCCACTATGAGCCAGTGTTTTTCCAGGCCTCTCATCATAAAGCCTGTTCTCTTGCCCTCTGATCATGCATGTGGCTCTCCTCTGGATTCTCTCAAGCTTCTCCACATCCTTTTTAAATTGTGCAGCCCAGAATTGGATGCAGTACGCCAGCTGCAGCCTCACCAAGGCTGAGCACAGGGGAGGATGACATCCTGAGATTTGCCTGAGAAGCATCTATGGATGCAAGCCAGACTTTTGCTCACTTTACCATCTGTGGCATCACAGTGTTGGCTCATGTTCATCTTGTGGTCAATCATGGCCTCCAAGTCCCTTTTGGCTGTGGTGCTAGTGAGCCTGTAAGTGTGATATGGGTTTTTTTTCCCCCCCGAAGTGGAGTACTTTGCATTTTTCCATATTGAATGTCATCAGGTTTTTATCCACCCATGTTCTGAGCCTTTCAAGGTTGGCCTGGATCACCAGCCTATCCTCACATGTGGACGCTTTACCCCAAAGTTTGGTGTCATCAGCGAACTTGACCAGTTCAACTCTGATACCAATGTCCACATCATTAATAAAGACGTTAAAGGGTATAGGTCCAAAGACAGAATCTTGGGAGACACCACTGGTCACAGAGCACCATGATGATTCGCTTCCATTGACTACCACTCTCTGGGTCCAAGCTCAGACCCAATTCCCCAGCCATTGGACTGTGATGTAGCCAAGGCTGCAGTTGGCCAATTTTCCATGAGATCATAGGACATCAGATCACAGGCTTTTTTAAAGTTCAGATATATGACATCAATCTTTTCTCCCTTGTCCAGGTGATCTGTCACCTGCTCATAGTAGAGGATGAGATTGGTCAGGAAAGACCTGCCCACAACAAACCTGTGCTGGCTGTCTCTCAGGATGTTGCCATCAGCCAGTTTGCCAAGAATGGCTTCTTTGATATTTTTTTCCAAGATCTTTCCAGGGATAGAGGTCAGGCTGATTGGCCTGTAGTTCCCCAGATCTCCTTTCCTCCCTTTCTTGAGGATAGGCACCACAATGGCCTTCTTCCAATCTTCAGGCACTTCACCTGAGCATCACAAATTCTCAAATCTCCTTGCAAGTGGCTGGGCTATGATGCCTGCCAGCTCCTTAAGTACCCAGGGATACAAATTGTGAGGACAAGCTGACTTGAAGGTATCCAACCTCTCAATGTGTTCCTTAACATGGTCTACACTGATGTAGGGTATAAATGCACCCCCACCCTAGCTGTCCCACATTGTGTTAAGCAAGGTGGTCCTTTTGGGCTGGTGAAAAACAGACACAAAATATCCATTAAGCAGGTTGGCTTTTTCCTGGGTGTTGATTGTCAGTTGACCCAATGTTACCCTTGCTTTTCTTAAGATCCTCCTGCTTCATATACTCATAAATACTGCAATTTTGGAAGACCAGAATGTCTCAGCACCTTTCACCTAAGCCCATTTGGGATTTACAAATTAGCTATCATGCTACTGCCAGTGATTAGAGCACTTGAAATACCTGGGTCCAATACCTATTTCCTTTATCTGAGGACATTCAAAATCACATCTCCATTTCCCAGGAAAGTATTTACCCAACAGTTAGAGGGAAGACTAGGATGATATAACACTCTACAACCCCCTGATGACATTGCCGTAGAGTGGAGAAATTATGGGGTCAGAAAAATAGTAAGGGAGAAGAAACATGATCTCATAGATCTGTGATGAGAGAACTAAGGGAGCTCTGGCTCTAACTACCTACTCCTCAATTTTGCTTGTGAGTTTTATCCAATGAATATCTAATGAGAATTGTATACATGGTCCTGACAGCAGAGACCAGAACCCAGGAGTGTCCACTTCCAGAAATGTTCCCTTCTCAATTGGTTTCATCATCTTCCTCCTCCTCCTTGTTTCTTTCTTAGTCTATTTGTGGATGTGGGCCTTAGTAGTCTTGTACATAATTATTTCTGTATTTTTTTAAATAAACAGTGCCTAAATGACTTAGAAATCTGATCACAGTCACTTCTGAAAAGGTTTTCCTTAATGATATACTCTCACCATGCACATCAGGAACAAGAGCTTGACCAGGAATTAGCCAAGGAACTGGCTGAGGCTGCACGCTTCCAGTGCATGGTTGTCATGGGAAACTTTAACTACCCAGAAATCTCATGGGAAGAACACTTGGCCAAATCTGAACAGTTGCAAAGCTTCCTCATGTGTATGGGCAAGCCCTATCTGAGTTAAGAAATCTACAGACTGACAAGATGCAAAGCGCTGCTCGACCTGATACTGGCAAAGGGGGATGATCTAGTTAGCGACCTAATGATAAGGGAAGCTGGAAGACAGTGACCACAAGCTGATCACTTTCACTATCCACTGCAAAGCTGGCAAGACAGTCAGCAATGCAGAAGTCCTCGACTTCAGGAAAGCTGACTTTGACAAGCTCAGGAGGCTTGTTGGTGAGGCCCTAAGGGACCATGACTTGAAGGGGAGGGAAGATCAGGATGAGTGGTTGCTCCTCAAGGGAATGATCCTGAAAGTACAAGCAATGTCAATCCCATCTCAGAGGAAAGGTAGCAAAAGGGCAGAGCAACCCCGTTGGCTCTGCAGGGAACTTGTGGACCTCCTGCATATAAAGGATGGAAGACTGGAATCACCACAAAAGAAGAATATTCTGCACTGATCCAGAGCTGTAGGTAGTGAACCAGGAAAGCCAAGGCTGTGAATGAACTCCAACTGGCTACACATATCAAGGACAATAAAAAGTCATTTTTTAGATATGTGGGAAGCTGGATGAAAAGCAAGGCTAACATTCGACCCCTGTTAAACCAAATGAGACAACCGACAACCAACACTCAGGAAAAAGCCAATCTGTTTAATGGATATTCTGCGTCAGTCTTTCACGAGCCCAAGGGACTGCCCTGCTCAACGTGGTACGAGATGGCTAGGATGAGGGAGAATTGTAGACCAGGGGTGGGCAAAATGCAGCCCATGGGCTAGATGCAACCCGCCAGGGAATTATATTTGGCCCACAGAGCCCCTAAAAAATTTAGAAAATTAATATTTATCTGCCCCGGCTGCCTGTCATGCGACCCTTGATGGCTTGCCAACACTCAGTAAGCAGCCCTCCGCCTGAAATAATTGCCTGTCCCTGCTGTAGATCATGTAAAGGAACGCCTTAAGAGGCTGGACACCTTCAAGTCAGCTGGCCCAGACAGTTTACATCCCAGGGTACTTAAGGAGCTGGCACAGCCCCACAGCCCTTCCAGTGGTGCAGGCACCCAGATCTGTGCACTGGATGAGAGGAGGCTGTCACTGCCGCCTGGGACTGGCACTGAAGACAAATACGCCTGGCTTTGAAACTCAAAAAGTTTTGAAACTTTTGAAACATTTTGAGTGACTTCATCTAGTTTTGAGTCTGCTTCAAAGCCTTTTGGTTCATTTTTATTTTGCTGTTTTGAGCTCAGAACATGGTGAAAGAGCTTCAAAATGAAATGCCTGATGAAATTTCGCACATGCCTACTTCCTGGCTTCCGGCTTCAGCAACTGCAGGCATGTGGCTGAATTTCCTGAATCAAAAGTGAATGTGTGTTCATTTACTTGTTGATTCAATCCCTGTAGCGTAGACTAACCTGCAAAGACTGAATCTTTTTGAATGTCCGTACTTAGCCAATACAGTTAAAACACAGTTTTCTATTTTTCATGCTAATCCATCCCTTTCTGATACCTTGTTTATCCATTTTGGGCACCACCACCATCTCCCTGTTATTCAGAAGCTTAACCAGAGCATCCTCTTTGACTTAAATCTATTTTACTTATTTACATAGCCCATCACTCTGACTTTGTGCACTATACCTGTTTTCCAGACAGCCACTGGATCTGCCCTCTATTTTTCTCTTTGCACAAATAAGTTACCACTGACATTAAAAAAAGCTACCAAAATATCTAAAACAAAACACACACAAGCACAACAGACATACCAAAAACACAGAGATAGCATGCTGACCAATACAGTTCAATTGCTTCCTTGGAGTCCCACATATATCCCTATGTCTAGCTCTTGCTTTTTTACTTAAATTCTAGGGTGCTTGAGGATATGGTCAGTCTCTTTGTTCTGTGTTCATACAGTTTCTATTAAAATAGAGGTCTGGACTATGACTCACACTCTTACGTTATAATAATATAAATAAATATAGTGTGTCATGCTAAATGCTGTGTCAAAACTTTGTTAATAAAAGAGAATTTGCATAATCATATCAGCCTAATACCATTCATGGCATGTGTTGGAATGGCTGAAAAAATCATTTATGCATGATTAATGAGTGGAGGGTAATATAAATTAATGAAAACCAACACAAGTAGAAAATAGAGTTGGTTAAAATTACTTTAAAAGATTATAAATATATTTGGTAAAGGTAATAGTATAGATGTAATTCACCTAGACTATTATAACACATTTGCTTTGGCACTGCATATCATTTTGACTAAGCAATTTCAAATTTCAAATTTTACAAAGCAGCATCAAACATTAAAAACTAACTAAGTGATAGACCTAAAAATGTAACTGGATATAGGAAAACATTACTGAGTTGGTGTGTTTCTAGGAGGGGGTCCTTCAGGGATTAAAGGTCTATACTTCTAAACATTTTTATAAGTATAATAAAACTAAATCATTACTGTAGCAGGGGCCAGGCCAGGCTGCTGGCATACCTCACAGATGGTAGATCCTCAGGCAAGTTTGTGGGGAAATGGCAAGCCCACACTCCCAGGGCATGCCCCGCTGTGCTGCCAGACAGGCAGCTGGCATGAAACAGGCACACCCTGGCTCTGCTCTCAGATTGGGGTGGGGGTCAGAACCCCAGCTCCACATGGACACAGGCTACAGCCCAGAGGGAGCAGGCAGCTGATGCCAGGAGTAGTGCCTGGGGCCCAGAGGTGGAAAGTGCAGGGAATAATGAGGTACTCAGGGGCTCCCTGCACTTGTCAGCAGGAGCAGGATACATCAGGCTGAACAAGGGTCTGGATTGGCTCCACCCACCTGGAACCCCCTGTGTAAGTATGCAACAGCCTGAGGGCAGGGGGTACGCACATACAGGTGAGACTGCACATTGCATTTCCCCACAAAGGCAAGAGTCCAGGAGCCCATGACCCAGATCACCTCAGCTCTCCAGACTGATGTGTGATCACCAGCCAGCTATAAGGAGCCAGGTACCCTCAAGGACTGTGGTAGGGTTTGCTACTCCCCTGGCTCCACTTTACTCCAAAGGGGTTAGCCTAGAACAGGCAGACCCATCCAGACTGAACAAATACAGGGCAAGCCATGGAAGACTGTGATTGCCTGAGAGAAGATGACTGAAGTACCCGGTGAGGCCAGAAAGAAGCCTAAGGCACAGCTATCTAAGCTGTTATCAGTTTATTTGTTTCTTTACACAGGCCAGGCACTGCTGATGATGGACCTGCAGTAGAATCCAGGATGTAGCCGAAATATGCCAACTCTGGAGAACATTGTCTCTTCTTCCTGCACCTGAGCTGCAAGGTCAGTGACTCAGGCCATTCAAGCATGTGTATCCAGCACTAACTGGAGCCCTGAGTGGAAAGAAGGGGGGCATAAGGGAAGAGGAGCCCCACAGAAGAGCCACATACACCATGACCCATGTCATCCTTAGCTAACTCACTCTAAGCAGGTACCACCTCCCTATATACCTTTGCAATTACACCAACTAATGGCAAGTGAAATGTAAAAGCAAAAAAGTGAGACGCCTGCTGAGTGTGTGGCATGTGGCCCCCATTCTGGTGTGGTTGTTTGGCCTGGGTCCCTCAACAATTACTTATAAAAATAATTAGGTGGCACAAAGACTAGAAGATAGTGTTAATTAAGAGAAGTCATGGATAACATACAATATTTAAATTAACCAAAAGGAAAAATATGATCTTTGAGCCACTGATAGAGCCCCTGTATGCATGACATGACATATGGTTCTGGGATTAGGGGTTAATTGTGTTTTACTTGCTCACTGTACCAGAAAGTTGAAATCCAAGTGCCCAGAAAGACTGTACCAGGGTTCAAACCAGCCCTTGGAGCCAGCTGTTGATCATCTGATTGTCAGTTGGCTCAGGACTGCATCAAGCCAAATGCATAGTACGGTGTGGTCTCAAAGCTAGATAATGATCAGCTGATTATAAGCTGGCTTCAAGGACTCCACCAAGGCCAGTTCTAGTCTGATCCAGTCAAAAATCAGCTGATCAATGGCTGGCAGGGTCCACACTGGGATTGGACACCCCAGTGCATTCCTAATTGTGCCACATGTTCAGTGTAAGGCATAATGGAAACAAGCCAGAAAAAGTACACATTATAAAATATTATACAGACAAAAAGAAGATCTCCCTACAGATGAAAACTGAAGCTCAGCAAATTCAGACAAAAAAGGCTTTCCCACCCCCACTCTCAAAACCCCATACCCCTGCTCTCAAAACCCAGGCATGATCCCCCCTCCCCCCGCAAATCTCAAAACCATGTACACCCTCCCCTTCATTCCCCATTTCCACAGGGTTTGCCCTGGTTACCAACTCTGTTTTTTATGCCACTTGAACACTGTTTAGTGATATGTCTGATTTACAGCTTAACAGGGCTGAAGAGTCTACCACATGTATCACTAAACAGTGTTCATGTTCAAACTGGGAAGGTTTTATAAGTGGCATAAAAAACAGAGTTGGTAACCAGGGCAAACCCTGTGGAAATGGGGAATGAAGGGGAGGGTGTACATGGTTTTGAGATTTGCGGGGGGAGGAGGGGTCATGCCTGGGTTTTGAGAGCAGGGGTATGGGGTTTTGAGAGTGGGGGTGGGAAAGTCATACCCAGGCTGCAAACTCCTAAACAGTTCCTGGCTGAACTGCTGTCACACACTCTGCTAGCCCAGCTGTTTCTCTTAAAGTGGCAGCAGAAGAAGCTGAGAATTGCTTTGGAAATCCTGGTATGGGTATCCTGCAAGACACAAACTCTACAGCAATTTAATCACCACAGCAAATGAGTGTGTGGGGGGGGGAAGGAGTGGGGCAGGGAACACTGTAGGGGGGGTACATCAAAAAGGGGGGGCTTGCCCCTGTGTCCACTCCCAGGAGAAGGGCCAGGGGGTAAGGTCAGGGGTGCCACTCTGTAGGCCACACATGCACCAGCCAGCCTGTTGGGGGGTTCACACATGGAGGCCACCACCGCAACTCTGCCACTGCACCCCTGTGCTGCCGTCCTTTGGCTACCCACACAGCTTTGCAGGCAAGTGGTGCAAAGCGCTGCAGCGGCAATGCGGTGGCAGCCACTGTCTGTGGGCCACATACATGCCACCTGGCTGGCAAATGATGTGGGGCCACAGTGTGGTGATGCCCACTATGTGTGGGCTGCACACATGCCACCCAGCCAGCTGACCAGGGGAGGGGGAGGTGGGGACTCGCATGCAGCTGGTTGCATGCCTCAGTGGCCATGGCCATGGCTCTGCAGTGGTGGTGAGGGATGGTGTCTGTGGGGGGGCAGGTAGGGGCTTGCACGTGGCAGGTGCCACTGCTGCTGTTTGCCTATGGAGCTGTGCTGCACATGAGCCCCCTCGTCCATGGGCCTGGCTCTGCAGACAAGCAGTGGCAGTGGTGTGAGGTGGTGGCAGCCACCATGTGCAAAATCTCCCCACCCCACTAGCCAGTTCAGTGGCTCGCAGCTGCCACCACCACCACCCCACGCCACCACTGTTGCTTGTTTAAGAAGCCGTGCCCGCAGATGGGGGGCTTGCATGTGGTGGCCACAGCTGCCACCACACTGCTGCTGCCACCCTGTGGCCAGCCACACAGCTCCTTGGGCATGGCTCTGCGATGGCAACAGACATGTGGAGAGGTTTTTCATGCAGCAGCACCACCACTGGCACGGCTCCCCATGTACAAGCTTCCTCTGCCCCACCCAGCCACCATACCTCACCGCTGCTGTGGACCTGTGGCCATGGAGTCCTTAGCTGGCCACATATGAGCCCCTCCTCCCCTGGCCATCCATCCAGGCTGCATATGTACAGCCCACATATGGCAATCACCACCACACTATGTCCCGCGTTGCTTGCCTGCAAAGCCGTGCAGCCAGCTGCAGGAAGGCAGCAGCTTCCATGTGCGAACCCCCCATCAGGCTGGCTGGCTTGTGTGTAGCCCACAGAGGGGCACCCCTGCCCTTACCCCCCCGGCCCTGCTCTTGGCTGCAGTGTGCCACCTGGGACCAGGGACCTCAGTCCCCAGCCACCTTCCCTAGCCTGTCCCACAACCCCCAAGCCCCACTTACCTCCAGGCTGAGGTCTGAGACTAAGCCTGAGCCTAAGCCAGAGAATGAGCCCAGCCTTGGCTGACTCAGAGGTTCAGAGCCCCACCCTTCCCCCTCTCACTCCCTCTCCGGGTAGGGCTGGGGGTTTCCCGCCCTTTCTGCAATCAGCTCTTCCAGACTGGAATTGTGCCAGCCTGCAAGAGCTCTTTGCAAAAGCAGAGACTGCATGGATTTCTCTGCTAAAAGGGGAAATCATTTTCTCCAATAAACACAGGGAATCCATGGTTTTGTCCATTTTTCCATGGGAAACAGAAAACCCAGATCCCTGCTTATAACACACTTTTTTTTTTATGTATTGCTGAACTTACTGGTGAAAAAACTTTTTCTGAATGGGAATATACATTAAACTTACATCAGATGTTTGAATCTTGGCTTTTGAAGTTAACAAAAACTAACAACATTTTGTATTTTTAATTATATTGCGTTAATTCAGGATATACATAACCAATCTACTTATGCTCCAGTTGATAGAAATGATTGTTAATAACAAAAAAAAAGTTAAACAAAACAAGTTTTTTTAAAGAATTTTTTAAAAAGTTTAGAAGTAGAATCCAAAACAGAAGGTGCAAACTAAACATAATCAAGTCTTTTACATATAGGAAAGATTGCTTAAATACATCCAACAATCTACTGAATGCAGATCACTGTTCTAGATATTGTACTTTGAGCATAAGAGAACTTCTGGAGAACAAAATATTGAAGTATGAAATATTTTTTAAAACTTGGAGATGGCAAAATGTACATAGTCTCTTTGAAAACCATATTGGTATTGATCAAATAATCCTTTTCATCAGTCTTCTGAGAAGTACATGAAGGTCCTTAAAAAAATTTAAAGGATTAAACTTTTTTTTGCTGTAAAGCTAGCAGATGATTAATGAATGAGATTTGACAATGGTATAAGATTCTCTCGGCATGAAGAATTCCATACTTATTTTGTTTGATGCCAGTCATTTTAGTTTTTTTAATAATCACTGATGCCTCCAGTCTTAAAGTTCCAAATCTAAATATATATATGTAAGAGAGATTGTTCATTCAAGCCCCAAGTTAATGTAGGCTCCCAATAGATAACAGCTATTTATTATGTGTGAATGTATATGTTAACAATTTTTTGAAAAATCCAGTTGGGCTAAATTACAGCATATTTACTTGTCATCGCTATTTGCCTACTGAGAGGGTATTGGGTTAGCAGTGTTTTTTGTCTTTAAACCCTCCCATAGCAGTATTTAAGTAACCAATATCTTCCTAGACAGTTTGGTTCACAAATAAAACTATCAACTTCAAAGTGTACATGTGAAAACAGAAGATAGAACTTCTCAAATAGCTCAAGATTATGAGCTATTGGAGAACTATGGATGGAAATAGATTCCATTATCTTCACAGCTGAATACAAAATTCACTTCTTTAATGTAGTCTTCTGGTGGTAGCTGATAGAAAAAGAAGGCAAGAGAAGCAGCTTTCTGTACAGTTTAGGTCTTCTACCTCTGAAGTCCTATATGACAGAGATTCGTGTGGCATTTTTTCCCAGCACTGATGCACGTTTTGCCATTTTTACAAATGCATGCAACACAGCACTGGGCGTGTCAGCTCGTGTGCAGAACAGACTCGATTAGTTGAGTCTGCTCTGATGTGCTGGATCTCCAGTGCATCACAGCACAAAAAGTATATAAACATATAGATGCCCATAGAATGTGTATAAATGCCCATAGAATCACAGAAAATTAGGATTGGAAGGGACCTCAGGAAGTCATCTAGTCCAACCCCCTGCTCAAAGCAGAATCATCCCCTACTAGTCCCAGCTGAGGCTTTGTCTAGTCCTGTCTTAAAAACCTCCAAGGATGGAGATTCAATAACCTCTGTGGGTAACCCTGTTGCAGTGTTTTACTACTCCCCCAGT
>NW_017728918.1:40345739-40361975 GCF_001723895.1 Crocodylus porosus
CCCTGCCTCATGTAGTTGAAGGCTGCTATTAAATCCCCTCTCGGTCTTCTCTTCCCCAGACTAAGTAAACCCAGTAACCTCAGCCTCTCCTCGTAAGTCATGTGCACCAGCCCCCAAACTATTTTTGCTGCCCTCTGCTGGACTATCGCCAGTTTGTCCACATCCTTGCTGTAAATGGGGGCCCAAAACTGAACACAGTACTCCAGGTGTGGCTTCCCCTGTGCTGAATAGAGGGGAATAAATACCCCCCTTGACCTACTGGCAACAGACCTCCCTCATATGTCATTAGTTGTCCTGGCAAAAGGGGGACAGTGCTGGCTCATATTCAGCTTATTGTCCACTGTAACCCCAGGTCTTTTCCGCAGAGCTGCTGCCCAGCCAGTTAGCCCCCAACCTGTACTGGTGCATGGGATTGTCCTATCCTAAGTGCAGGACTTTGCACTTTAATAGAACCTACTGCTATTCCTTGATTGCATAATCAACAGCTAATTAAATTGTCTTGGTAACCTCATGAGATTTCTTTTGGCTCCAAAACCTCCAATATGTCTCTGAATCCTAACTTTACCCTCCAGTGTATCTACTTCTCCCCTCAGCCTAAGACATTACTCTTGTCCAGTTATCCTGACACTGAGCCTAATAATTAAAAACAATCTAGTCTCAATTAAAAGACATAAAAAATAAGGATCCACCCCTTTTTTGGCATTTTCTTCCAATGATTAATCTCCTTTGTCAATGTGCCTAATTTCTATCTGAAATGTATCTGGTATATCTTCCACTGGTTTTTGTTGTACCTTTCTTTGTCAGATCAAAGGGTGCCAGTAGATGTGTTGGGAGGCTGCTCCAATGTGCTGTAATTACAGCAAAATGAAGCAATCTGGATTAATCAAGTCTGCTGGAATGTGTTAACTGGTGTGCTCCAATCAGCCTCTGCATCTCATGTATCAGTGTCCCCATCCTTCAAAATGGCATTTGATGAGCTTTGGCCCCTCTGCCATTTTGAAGTGCAAGGATACATGAGACTTTGCAACACTTTAAATAGAGCAGCTCTTAGAGTCACTCTAATTAAAGTGCTCCCACCCCCACCCCTGGAGCATATGTAAAAACACTCAAAGTGTCCTTTGTCACTCACCATTTTCTTCTTACTTACACATTAAAAATAAGTTGCATTTCAAATTTAAATTAAATGAGATTTGTGTCTCTTACTATAAGGAGCCATTGAATCATTTTTGTAGTTCTTTTCTACATCCTTTAAAATATTTGTATAAGGTTATTTTTTAAAATAAAAATTCTATATGATATCTAGCCAAGTATTCTGAAACAATTTAAGTATACTACATCTGGTTTCCTATATTAATTAAGATTGTAATCTCCTTAAAATATGAAATCAGTTTTAATCTACCAGACCTAGAAACAAGTTTACTAGCAATATATACTCCTATATTTTAATATAGGAGTAAAAAGCCACCATTATTCAAGTTGGAATTAAGGTTAAAATATACATACCCGAGTCATCCCATTTGCCTTTCCTTTTTAAATCTTGGACTAATAATGATCTTATCTTTCTCTACATTCTTTAAATTTCCAAGATTTATTAACATCATGAGAGTAGCAGAAATTTCCTCAGCCCACTCCTTTAAGGCTCTTCAATTCAAAATAACCCAGTCTACCTGCTTAAAAAGGGTTGTCCCTAAATATTATGTTTTAATATTCTTGAGCTGGGGCACATACATATGTCAGATACCTTCTCTGACCCATGCTAATAGCATGTATTGCAGCAGACCCAATTAACTGAGTCTGCCAGACTGTCCTAATTAGCACATTGCAGCAACCTCTGCATCATGTGTATTCAGTGTCCTCACACTTCAAAATGGTGGTGGGGCACTTTAACTAAAGCTCATCCGATGAGCTTTAGCTAAAGTGCCCCCACCACTATGTTGAAGTGTGGGACACTGAATACACATGACACTTGCGGGTGCTTTCATTAGAACGGGTCTCAGAGCTGCTCTAATTAAAGTGCCCCTCCTCCACCCCAGAGCATGAATAAAGACTCTCAAAGTGTACTTTCCTCCTAATATAAATTATACCTACTAGTTTGTGAACTATGGTTTGTTAAAAGTATTTCTTCCAAGTATTTTTCTTTACTTTCATTTTAGTACTCATATAAGTGGTAAGATTATCAATCAGAGAGACTGCACCTTAGCCACAGAATAGGAATTGAGACAGCAACAGTTCAAGTTTCACCACACTGTCCTGTGCCTGCAGCTGAGAGTACAGACAGTTTTCCAAGCTCATTACATGTTTGGTATATCTTCTCAAATGGATAGCTTATTAGTTGCAATGATTTATATGACATGTGCATTAAACAAGAAAGAGAATGTCATATTGCTGTTATCACATGTATAGATATATTAGATAGGAATAATTTCTGGCCACTTTTTACACGAGCTGCATATAACTTTCTGACAAAAGATATTGTATCCGGGGTACAGATTTTCCTTTTCCAAATATTTTTCTCAGATGGTCCTTGTCATATTTCATAAAGAACTAATCAGAACCAAAAAGTGCACCATTCAGTGCAGACATAGGGGAAAGAGGATAAATCTAGAAATTACTGTGGCAGCTTCTGCCATCAGTGGTGATGAGTGGGTTATAAGTCAGATAATAAGAAGCTACATACTGTATTTTCTTACATGTAATGTGCACCTTTTTTGCACAAATCAGCTGCTGGAAATTGGGGTAAACATTTTAAGAGATAAAATTTGATAATAGCACCCTCTGCAGTAAAAGCATCTGTCAGAAACAGAGAAAATAATGCTGCACGTGATGCACAGGGGCAACACAGTAAGCTCTTGGGGCTCCCAGCTGCTGGATGTGGAAAATGGGAACCCTATATGTTCACTGTGCTAGCCAATGGCAGCATTACTGTTCCTTTCTGCTGGCAGAGGCTCATGCTTCAGAAACTGCCGTTACCATGTTTCCTCACCTAGAATGTGCACCCCAATTTCCCAGCAGTTGATTTTTGAGAAAAGCATACATTGCATATAAGAAAATATAGTTGCTATTGGCTTACCTCTACTGTATTTCTAAAATGGACTCAAGCCCTAGATGCCAAACCTTGAGGCTCTTACTGAGCCTCCTACTCTGAAGATAGGCCTTCAGAGTCCACAGGTGTTGCTTGCTCAGATCATGCATACAGCTGACCTGACAGGCACTACTACCTACCCACCCATTAAAGCATGAGAAAAGAAGAGAGGTTGGGCAATTTGACTCAAATGGTAGCAACATCCTGCAACTAGGGGTTAGCAGAACAGCCACAGGCTCCCCCCCCCGCCGCAGCTACCTGTGTTTTCCCTGGGAAAATATCGCATTTACTAGCATTTTTAAGGGAAGATTTTTTTTTCCCTTTATTTGGCCTTTCAAAAAACAAGGTGCACTTCTTATTTAGGGGATGTACTGTATGGAAGAAAAAATGGTATCATGTTTAAACATAAATAGAGTGAGGAAGAAAATAGTAAATATCATCAGTGTAGGAGTTAACACTGACCTTTCTGTCTAGGTGATGACTACGACTCACTGATACAAAGTCCATCTTACCCAATTATCCTGTACCAAGATAAGGCAATGTGGTTACAGTTGAGAAAAACTTCCTCCACACAACAGACCTGAAGTCTCTTCAGTCATGGGCATTAATAGAGGATGCACTTTTACTCATTTAGCTACTATTCATTTAAATATTTGTTGCTGTTCTAATTTTCCATTTTTATCCTATAATGGCTTTAATTAAAAACTTTTCAAAGGTGTAATCTTTACATTTATTTTAATCCTCCCAAAAGATTTCCCTAAACTTTCATCTTTTATCACTTTATTTTGAGGTGATAATATCAAAATGCCATTTTAACATTCCTTAAATAGTTCTAAAATGTAGGACATAAATCTTGTGAGATGTAAGTTGATCTTTGAAACATAGATTTACAGTGGATTCCTTTTTGTGTTCTTCCCTTTTTCTGAAAATAAGATTATCTTTGTCATTTAACACTGATATTAGAGCTTTCAGAGGATAGGTCTACAACAGCTCCCTGTGACTATCACAAACACCTGCTCACAGGCACCTTTCATCTACTCAGAAGTGTCTTGGTAAAGCAGCTCTGGATTTGGGGTGCTTCAGGTATTGAATCTATCCTAATGTCTTACATTTTGCAAAAGCATGTATGTTTCTACTTCATGATTCAGACCTCCACATCTTCAGTTTAGGAAAGAGGAAGTCCTTTCTTAATCACAAAATCAGGATTGAGAGACAGGAACTCTGGAGAGAATATGGGTGCTGGCATAGTCTTTGGTTTTGACAAAGTACATTTTTATTTCCTGCCTTATTTGCACCCTCCCCACAACCTCTGCCTTTAGAAGTCAGACACTAGTTATTGTCTATTTCAAATAACCAGTATGTTAGATGTTTTGAATTTGAAGAGTACTAAGTTCTCAGCATTATTATTACTTGCTTTTCATTTTAGGCTCTCTCTCTCTCTCATTGGTGCTTTCAGTACTCATAGTTTCAAGGGTCAGAAGGGACCTCAACAGATCATCGAGTCTGACCCTCTGCCCTGGATAGGAACGAGTGCTGGGATCATAATACCCCAGCCAGATATCTATCCAACCTCCTCTCAAAGACCCCCAAGGTAGGAGAGAGCACCACCTCCCGTGAGAGCCCATTTCGAAGCCTGGCAGCCTTACATTACCATAAAGTAATGCCCCCTGATATCAAGCCTGATCCTGCTGTCAATCAATTTGTGGCCATTATTCCTTATTATCCCCTGTGGTGCCCAGGGAAACAGCGCCTCACCTATTCTCCGCTGGTGCCCCGTGGTGAGTTTATAGATGGCCACCAGACCCCCTCTCACTCATTAGAGCTCTGTGGCACATTTCACTGAAATGTCTAGCCACTAAAAATCTTTCATTTATTTTTCACAGCCATTTCATTTTACTGTTGAACCCTATCTCACTTACCCACTTGGGGATGGGAGGAGTATAAATGGATGGTTCAGTCATTACCTACACCAGTACTTGAATTTTTTGTACAATCATAACTAACTATTCCTCACAACATCAGTGTGACCAAGCAGCATATTTTCCAAGTACACTGAAAAATCCAAACTTATAAAGACAAATCACCAGCCTGTTGCGCACACACACGCACACACACACACACACACAGGTGACCCTTGCCATTCACGGGGAATACATTCCCATGATCCCTGTGAATAGCGAAATCTGTGAATAGGGCACTGCGTTCATGAACACAGTCTGCGTTCATGAATGCAGTGCCCTCAGCAGCTGGGGGGCAGGGGGGCATGGCTCCAGTGGCTGAGCCTGGCAGCAATGGTGGGAGCCCAGCAGCAGCAAGGATGTAGCTCCCAAGGAGCTCCAGTAAGTGTTTAAAGTGTTTTTAAAATGCAGGTTCAGCATTCGCGAATATTCAAAACCACAAATGCTGAACCTGCGAATACTGAGGGTTTTCTGTATATAGATAGATATAGATATCGATATCTATACATAATCTATATTGATATCTAGATAGATATGTATATAGTTGCCAATGACCATGTTATTTAAATTCCATTTAACATTCTTTAAGAGTTGAAGTAATCAATACATTCTGTGTGCTAACTAAACAGTAATATCATGGGCCAAGATGTTTATTGAACATTATTGTGGGAACAGCTCATTGATGAGTTTATTCTGAGTTAATGTAGACTATAGTACTGTTCTTGTTAGTGGAATCATTCAAAGAATGGGAAACCAGCCAATAAAGCTTTCAGTGAAGTCTTTTTTGTCCATCTGTCTGTCTTGCTGAGTACACACATTAACTCACAATTCAGTTTAATAAGTCTCTCTCATGGGTATAATCACGTCAAAGAGGAAACTACAGGTAACAACTGAATTCGTTTTCTGAATGTGTTACCTTTGTGTAAAAACAGTATGTTATTGTTTCTAAATGTTGGGTCCTCTTAATAGTGACATTTTTATGTCATACTCAGAACTAGCTCAAAGGGGAGACTGTTCCACCATAAAACAAACAGTTACTCTCTCGTATTTGATCGTAAGAACAAACATATGGTATTTGGAAAAAAATGAGTTCTATAAACAAAACTTGTTTCTTTCAAAGGAAATGTTTATGGCTAAAATTACAATCACAATAGTTGAGATATATTACAGTAAAAGAGCTGTATGTTGGAGATGCCTGATCCTATGAGTTATTGAGTACCTATTGACATAAATGGGAGCTGAGGGCAGTACAACTTTGGCATACTACAAGTCCTTGAAGAGCCTTGCATCATTCCTGAAACAAAAATCAGGTGCTGACCAAGAACTTGCTAAAGCTCCATTGATAATAGTTCCCCTCTCCCTGCCTTCCAGATTTACTATGGTTGCTCTCAACTTTTCTATTGCCTTGGAGAACTAGATCACATTTTTATTATTTTTCTTCTACTCAGTGTTCTCACAATAACTAACTCTTCATGTACTTATACTATCATGCAGCAACATTCATTTAAACACTACACTTCCCCCACTTCCCACACTCCCCATCCCATGCATGCATGCACATACATGCACTTTAGGCATTCATTCACATTTCCCTTGTATTATTAGGGAAGCAAAAATATATAAATTTATTTATAGTTACTGGGACTTCATTTCACTACTCAGTAGGTATTAGGCTACTATAGTAACAAGAGCTAACTATCTATCTATCTAGCTACAAAGACAAATGCCAAAATTGTCCTCATCGAGTGACTACTACTCCTCATATTGTTGTAGAGTCCCAGGAGGCTCAATCATGGATGAGTGCTCCATTAGGCAAGACCCTGTACAAATACATCACAAAAAGTTGCAAATGTTCTGAAGAGATCTATTTAAGATATAACGGCAGTGAGAGAAAGTAACATCAAAACAGTAACATCATTGTATCAGCTTGATTTAGAAAGTCTCATTGCATTCCCAAATCTTTTAGACACGCTTTCCAACGTGCCTAGAAAAATTGGCAAGGGTCTAGCAATTGCAGTTTGCTGTGAACAGCAATGACTTAAGGCTGGGATGTAATATACACTGCAAAGTATGAATTTTTTTGGCATTTATACTAAATATATACATGCTTTGTTACCTTTGTACTAAGATCCACTGGGATTGAACAGTTAACCTTTGGTTTGGGCTAGGAGAGGTGAATACGGGCAAACAACAAGCAAGGTATAGCAGGGCAGGAATGCCAGCTTTTACCATGCTGATTGCAGAGGCATAGTCAGCCACTACTGTTGCTTTTGCAATCCCCTACAAAGGCAACCCCATGGCTGTTGCCACTATTGCCTGCCCCCAACCCATTACACAACTGGGTGATAACAGGTAGGCACTTAGGTTAGTATGAAGCAGCTCATTGATAATGGGATGGAACTGTTCACTTACCAAAGGAACATCATGGCAAAGGAAATGGAAGTCTTGACATACTGACTTTTATTAACCAGGAACTAAATATCATAGAGTAATGGGACTACATAAAAAGAATGTCCCTGCAGGTAAATACAGTGATGTACAGTGTGTCACAGAGATTGAACTAAGATAAATTTATGTAAAACATAGGAGCCTAGGCATTCGTGTGTCATCTTTGAGCCCATAATCCTTCCTGGGTCCTGTTTTAACAGTTCTGAGATCCAGATGAAGCACTCTATATCCAAAACATCTAAAGAATCTAATTCAGTGCACTTAGGAAAGATTTATGCATAATTATGACTAAGCACATCTCATTTTGTTTTTTGGACAGTGAAAAGAAGCTGTCATTGTATAAGGCAGAACACAGACTGACACTGAGGGAAAAATTGAGTTTTGAGGCAGAAGAAAGAGAGGTTTTGATGCACAGAAAGCCAGAAGGAAAAAAAGATGGAATCTGATGTTCTGTTTATTAAACAGTTATGCATTTAGGCTAGGTACAGAGGTTACACTTAATGTACTTTAAGCATGCAGAAAGTGTTTTAACAGAACAGACATTCATGGCACACAGCACTTTTAAAATGGTGGATTGTGGCCCAAGTTAACCCTGGATGGATGTGTACCAACTTACAGCAGTTTCTGTTAAAATGCTTTATTAAATGTCTGTGCCAGATCCTCTGATCCCAGCCACATGCACAGCCTAGCTGGGTGGTGGGGACAGGGGGGTTTCTGTCCCTGCAGCTGCCCCAGCCCTGCAGCATGTCACAGACTGGCCAGGAGGGTGCTGGAGAACAAGGAGTCTGGGGTCTGTCTCCTGACAGCTGCTGCTGGAGTGGCCCCTCTCCCCACCCACACCCTCCTGTGCAGACTGCTGACTGTAAGCAGCCACTGTGGGAAAAAAGGAAATAAGGGTCCTCCTGCCCTGACTATGAGGACCTCTCCACAAGTTGCTGGCTTGGGGCTCAGCTGCTGGCTTTGGCGAGTGGAGGCAGGCACCAAGCCTCCCCCTCCCCAAACTGAACAATGCATGTCTGTTCAGCTGAAACATACTGTAACTTACAGCACTTTAAATAAAGTGTGATAGTTAGAACACTTTCTGCCAGGGGCTTTTTGGACATTTGTACTTAGCCCTGGTTAGCATAACACTTTGTACTCGTTTTCATGTAAAATAAGATAAAGGTTTTTTAAATATTCAGGATTCTATCCTGCCCACTTCATCTTTACTTCTTCAATCCTCTGAAGAAGCATATACAAACACAAATTATCTTCCTCTCTCATTCTGTAAATTAAACTAACCTTATGAAATATTTTCAGCTGCGCTTTGCAAATATAAAACTCTCTCTGGATGACAAAGCTATACTAGTTAATGTTGTTACTCATCTCTGAAAATGTTAAAAAACTTTCAAGTGCTAAGCAGCATTAATGCTAAATTCCAGGCATGATATTCATTATGCTTTTGTTGTTGTTTATGCATCAGACAAAATGTGCTATGCACTTTGCACATGGAAACTAATGGATGAAAGCCAAAGGGTAATTATGTGACTGTCTTTTCCTTTCAACCTAAAAGGAAACATACTCACCGCCGTCTGCACTTAACCAGGGTAAGAGTGGTCTTTGTCTTATTAAGGGCATTTGTACACATGTTGGCACTGCAGTACGAGGCACCTTTAAAAGTGCCCGGTGCTATAGTGCGTGCATTTGTATAAATAACGAAGTGTACATCAGCACTGAGAAAATGGTGGTGGCACAAACACACATCAAGGGCATTTTAGTTCAAAAGTGTACCACCACCGTTTTCTTAACACTGACTCGCATTTTGCTGTTTATACAAATGCATGCAATGCAACACCAGGCACATCAGGTCACATGGAGAGCAGACTCAATTAATCAAGTCTGCTCCAGTGTTCCAGATCTCCACTGCATTGGAACAGACAAATGTATGTGTGCAAATGCCCTAAGGGAAAGAGAAAAAAGGTCACCACTTCTCAAAGCCATTGAAGTTATGAAGGATGGAATAGGTGGTCAGCAGATGGAAGCAGCTCATTTGACTGTGTTAGGTATAAGGGAAAGGTGTTTATACCCTCACTGAGCCAACTTGCTCCTTAGTAGCAACTTCTATGATAAGGATCTGTGTAAGACGGGGATGTAGGATATGCTGTTGACTATACTAGTTACTGTCGTCTCTTCATCCAAGAAAGCAGTTTTTCTTTCACCTTTGTACTGGCCAAGTCAAGTTCCCTCTTCGTCCACAACCTTCACCACAGCAGATCAGGGACCTCCTTGGGCAGAAAGGGAGGTAATGGCCAACTTATCACCAAAAGTCAGGAAGAGAGAGAACCTTCACTGTATAATTTATTGCCTGGCAAGATTCTCAGAGGAGTTGATAAAGCTGTAGCTTAATTAAAACTAAAGTTGCTCATCCTCCTCTGTCTGCATGGCTGACAGTCTGTCTTTCCTTCTGGCGGGTGAAGAAAAGGAAAATTTTTTAGTGTAAAATGCACCATCAGAAAGCTTTATACAGTGCACAGAGAACTTTACTGAACAAACTTTAGAGGAATGATGCTCTTTATTGTAATCCAGTAGATGATGCTTTAATTTTATGATACAGGGCTAGATACTTACATTAGCTTATCTCCATAGACTTCCTATGAAATTAGTGATTTATACCCACAAATCTGGTGCATTACTTATAGTTCTTCATGAAAAGGCTCAACTGAGCAGTTTTGTGGCTAGATTGCTGGACTTTGCCCAGGAGGTGGCAGCTGGGAAAGCAACAGTGGTGGTTGCTGTGTTTGTGCATTCTCCTGTAAATTGTCATCAAGACTTAGTGCCCTGCCTGGCCCTTAGTTACAATACTGCAAGAAATTAAGTGGTTTAGAGAAGCATAAGGTTTCATATGAAACAACATCTAAGGAAGCATAGATTCTGAGGAAGTAGGATGAACCAGTTGGTCTCTAAGGCAAGAGATGAACCTGTTGGTCTCTAAGGCTCATCCAGATGAGCAAGCACATGCCGGTTGTGGTGCCTCAAAGCAGTTTGCGATGCTGCAAGAGGCACATTAAAAACAAAATAATAATAAAAAAAAATCATGCAAGAAAAAAAGTAGTGGAGGGCATGTTCCTGGAGTGTGCCCAGAGGCAATCAGAGGCTGGGTCCTCCAAGGAGATGCTCTGGACCCCAGCCAGAGTATCTCTGGATGCCCATGCTGCTCCAGCATGCTGCCTCAGAGTGCTGGGGCAAAAAGGAGTGGGGCAAGGCTGCAGCAGTGGATTCACCCATGCTCTGTCCCCAGTAAGTAGGGACATGGGGGTAGGGGGAACTGTGGGTAGAGAAGGACTGTGGGAGTGGGAGGGATTGCTTGGGAGGGGTAGCCCCCCCAACCCCCTCCCATATGGAGCACAGCCCTCTCCAGCAACAGCAGAGCACATTGGGGTGCTCTTGCCTACTCCTGGCAGAGATCCCAGGCTGTGTGGCACCATCTCAGACCTGGGGCTATACACAGTTTCATAGTTTCTAGGGTTGGAAGGGATCTGAGCAGATCATCGAGTCCGACCCCCCGCCATGGCAGGAAAGAGTACTGGGGTCAAACGACACCAGCAAGGTGTACATCTAGGTGTACACCTACGTACATGGTGCACAGCATGGACCTATCCTGCTGGTGCACAACCTCGGGCAAAACTGGGCCACTCTTGCTGTCACCCAGGGTCCTGGCACTGCAGCCAGAAGCTGTGTGCTATTGAGACAGGCTGGGCCCTGCCTCCATGGAGCCAGCCTGGCCCAATGGCATGTGGGGCACACGGAGGCAGGACCCAGCCCAGCCTGAGGGCACACAGCATCTGCCTACAGTGCCAGGACCCTGGGTCACAGGAAGAGATGGCCCAGTTCTGTCTGAGGGCATGTGGGCCAGGCTGGGCCAGCACTATGTGCAGCTGCCAGGTCTAAGGAGGTGCTACACAGCTAGAGGGTCTCTGCCAGGAGTGCGCATGAGCACCCTGACAGCCGTTGCATGGCTTCTTCCCATTCCTCTGGTCTCTAATTTCTGCCCCTGCCCCTGGGGAAGGGGTAGTATATAGAAGGGGGTTGGGGTGCCCAAGTGACAGAGGTTGAGAGAAGGGAGGCATCTGTTCATGCTGTGTATGAGAAAAGCAGCAAATGGATTGTCAGGGAACTTCTGGGGTATTCTCACATCTGCCCTGAAACACCACCCTGTTGTTTGCTGCTTAACTACTGAGGACAGACTGAGATGCTCCAAAGGCCTGTGGCTTTATCTCCTTCACCTAGTTCTTGCCAGGTCTCAACAGAGGTGACTTTGCCAGCCAGAAGAATAACACCTTTGTCCAGTCATGCACTTAGAAAAGATGGATTTGCTTCTAGGGAAGAGGCTTGCCTGTATGGTCAAATACTCTGAAATCAGACTTGCCTTCCCTGCCAATAAGTAAATTATAAAAGATAACAAAATGATTTATTATAGTGACAAAAGGAACTTAAATCAGTAACCACATGTTGAGATATTAAAATAAAGAAACCAAAAAAAATCAAGACAATCATCTGATCTAATCCTGCATTTTAAACCCAAGAATGTAGCTTTTACCCAGCTCAACCTGTTAGATAGCAGCCCCTTCCTCTGACCTTTTCCCAGGCCCTTCTGACCTTTATTTTAGCCCAAATACTCGGCCCAGTGGCTGAGGGCCTAAAGCTTCTCCTAAATCTGGGGAAACTAAAAGACTTATTCTCAAGGCAAAGCTTAGGCATGGTTTCTTATCTGGCCATTTATACACTTCATCCAATGGATTTTTGGAGATCCCACACTAGATATATATCTCCTTTGTCCCCACAAAGTTATATTTGTTTACCAGAGAAGAAGTCTTTCCTATTCTAATTAAAACCAGCAGAATATTTATGTCCTTTCAGAGATGAAGAATACTAATCCAATATCCTGAAGATACTGCCTCTTACTCAGTTTTCCCATTGTCAGAAATGTCCTTCCTCCAAGTGGTCAGAATAGCTAGGTACTGTTCTTATGGTCTTTTCTTTTAGTATGTAAATTTGCCATTGGAAGGGCCTGGCTATTTAGCACACCCATGTTGAATGCTGATTTCCAGTGATTATCTCTCTTTAACCATTCAGGCTTTATGCCTCTCCCAGGTATAAAAAACATTATGCAATCATAGTCCTTTTATAACTTATAAGAAATGCATTTACATCAAATACCACAATTCATGTAAACATAAAGATGGTAAGGCTAAACACAGCTTGACACTACCTATATGTAGAGACTACACATGCCATACCAGGAAGACAAACTCACAGAAACATGCAACCCCTCAAGCACTGCAGGTCTCCTTTGACAGTCCCCTTGTCTTTACCACTGACAAACTAGAGGCCTAGGATACAAACAAAATGAAACAACAGTGACTTTTTTAAAACCATATTACCCATCATGTATGATCTTTGGGTGTACAAGGCTGTTGCTTTTGTATGTATGTAAATTGTTTTTGTATGCATTGGTTGAAGTAAACCCAAGGTTCCTGTGTAGTGTTACATAATCTGTGATAAAAAGACAAACCATTTTTTCTAGCCCGTATTATTCTAAGAATCTGTTTTCTCACTCTTGCAGCTAAATATTGAATTGTTTATGTAACGCCCAATTTAGATTGTAATCACCTAGGATTAAAAACCTTGTCTAATTATATGTTAGTTAAAGGGTCACACACAGCTATTGTGCTATATAGAAAAAGCAAATCACTAAAGAATCATCAGGCAGAAATCATCATCTTTCTTCTCACCACCCATGTTTAGCTTTAGCAGTAGTGATGTATGCTCTCTCCCTAAGCACTTCATTATGAAAATGTTCAGCTAGTTCCACCAACAAACATTTGTTTAATTGAAAGAACAATCATCATTACTGGACCATGTTTAAAAAAATGTCCTAGAAATAGAAATTCTATATTAGAGCATTACAAGAATCCAGATTGGATAAAATGGGAGTAACTTGGGGGCCGCGGGGGAAATCCCATTTTCGCATGATACACATTTAGACCATTAGGTTTAAATACTGAACTTCATTATTTAACATATCACTCGGTTTAGTATAGGCATACCTTGTTTTATTGCGCTTTGCTTTATTGCACTTCGCAGATATTGGGTTTTTTTACAAATTGAAGGTTTGTGGTAACCCTGCATCGAGCAAGTCTATTGGTGCCACTTTTCCAACAGCATTTGCTCACTTCGCATTTTTTAGAAATAAAGTCTTTTTTAATTAAGGTATGTACATTGTTTTTTTAGACATAATGCTATTGCACACTTAATAGACTACAGTATAGTGTAAACATAACTTTTATATGCACTGGGAAACCAAAAAATTCGTGTGACTCACTTTATTGTGATATTCGCTTTATTGCGGTGGTCTGGAACCGAACCCACAATATCTCTGAGGTAGATAACATCATGCACTATAGTGAATATGCCTTTAGCGTAGCTATGGTAACTGCTCTTGCTTAAAACAAAGCTGAGTATGTAACTTTGTTCCAAATTAGTGGATCATGATGGAGAATCCTATTAATGTTCCCGATATAATTTCTCAGAAAAAAAAAACTTTTCATTTAATGTTGAGCAGAGAGAATTTCCTTTTGGTTAGTTCTGTTCTATGCTTGCTCTGATTGTTCTACATAGAGTATATGCTACTCTTCTGGCATCTGTTCAGCAGCATGTATGCATATGTGATAAAATATGCATTTATGTGCCAAGAAGGATGTAACAGTACTGTGAAGTAAAATTCTTGGCGATGGACAATTGCACCCAAAACTGTATACTAAATCTATGAAATTGCTCACAAATCAGGTTTTAGTATACTAAATCAGGGCTATCAAACTGGTGGCTCCCTGGTTGCTACTGCCCCCACCACCCTGGTTTCAACTACAGCTGTAGTCTCCAAGCTCCCCTGGCTCCTATTGTCCTATTCCCACCCCAGGGGATAGGGTGGCATGGCATTAAACAGGAAGCTGAAGGTAAGCCTAGGAACTCACAGTGCAGGGTGTTGGGATAGATGGGGGCTCACCCATACCTAACAGTGTAGATATGTGTGTGCAGGTATGTGGTGTAGCAATGGTGGGTGGGGTGGCAGTTTCTGCTACATGTGCCCTGGGCTGCACCCATGGCTTGCTCTGGTGTTGCCCACAGGCATATGGTCCCTTCTGGTGCAGTCTGTGGGGTTTGCAGACCCCAGTCACTTTGAAGATGGACAACGCTACATTAAATACTTCCAAACCAAACATATTAGGTAAGCCAGTTGCAGAACTAACTAATGTTAGTACCAGGTATATTTTTAATTATTAGATGCTTAGCCTATTCCTGCTTAGAAAAAGTCACCTGTTTTCCAACTATAATAAGAAATGCATGATGGGAAAAAAATTACTATGGCCAAGTTTTGGGGGGACAGAACTGTCTGCACACATAAAAACTTGATGTTGCCTGTACATCCTTTCAGTACAACATCAACTAATTTGGACAAATGAATGTGTGAATATTAGTCCGAGAAATACCTTCTAGATTAGTGGTCAGCAGCTTTTTGGAGCTACCGGCCAGAACAACCCAGCTCAAGTCCAAGGCAGGCAAAAGTCCTAACCTGGGCACTTCCACTGCAGCTCTTCCCTGATCCTGCTTCTCCTTGCCCCCATTCTGTGGTGTGGGCACAATTCTGCACCAAAACCCCAGTGCACCTTTTTGCTATTGGCCCTGGTACCCGAGAACCCTCTGCTGGCCAGCCCCTGTGTAGGTCCTTGCTGCCTGGCCCCACCATGAGAACATAACTGGAGACCACAGCTCCACAGCCCAGATCCAGCTTACAAGTTATATGCTGCTGACCCCAGCCCAAGATTTTGCATACATAGACACACAGAGTTTTTATGTGGTACTGCAAGATTGAACAAAGACCTTTAACTTCTAGTTCTAAGTTTTGCCCTAAGACACAAAGCAATACAGAACTAAATGTTAGCCACTAAGAGGGTAAGAAAATTAAAGAGCATGCACAAAATGGAAAAATCTACGCATGTCATTAACCCCACTTACAGTTCCTTCACTATGCAACACTTTACTTGAAACAAGTAGTCTACAACCGAGTGCTGACTACCTAAAACTACAAGATATTAATATATTTAATTGTATGATTGGTCAGAATGCTATGGTACCAAGTGAGTTAGATCAGAAATCCAAAAGCACAAGTTGAAGATCATCTCCATTAGCTATCTATAACTGGCTACCATTCTGTTTTGTCTAGGTTACATCAGAGAAGACACAACACAAACACTTTCCAGATATTCAAAGCTTGATCCAGATCACCTATGCTTCAAACCCTAATAAAGGCCTGGGCACTTCTGAAATGAATTGACTGAAACAGATTTATAAACATTTTTATCAACAAAACAATCTATATTTTGTTCTCTAGAAAGAAAACCATGTTACAGGTGTAGTAATAATACCCGGTAGAGAAGCTCTAACACCATCTAATAGAGGGAGAACTACATAAATACATGACCAGATGATTAGATTATCATAACTTTAAAAAAAAAAAAACACCCTCACTCTCAATATACCTTGAGTAGCAAAGTCAATGTTGCAGGTGCTTGCAGTACTCTTGTGAGTAATACAATTTAATCTGGAACATGAGCAGGATGCCAGCTTTCTTGCAAGTGTGAAAAATATACCCCAGTTTCCTAGGGAATCAAGCTAACATTTTTGAGAGAAGTGGGAGGGGAGAAGGAACAG
>NW_017728918.1:40362100-40379371 GCF_001723895.1 Crocodylus porosus
TAATTAATCATACTTAGGCCTGCATATGGCCTAAAGCTTTCTATAAATACAATTACTTTTCGGGGGGAAGGTGGAGTTGGAGTATAGTCTTCCAATTAAAGCCCAAATCAAAATATTTTTACTCCGGAATGGTCAAGAACTCTGAGGAAAAAATATAGAATGAAATGCTCATGACCAGCATATACAAACAAAACACCATCCCCATACGTGTCCTTAGGAACAGCTCTCCAGCAAACAAGAAAATAGAATAGGATCATTGTCCCTTCATTGAACTTACCATATTGATGGTGCTTCAGTTCCACTTATCTCCAAGAAATCATATCCTTCCTCTAACTGGAAATCTGTAAAGACCAGAGCAATGGTGTCTCCTGGTTCAGCCAAAATGGTCCATGTGCAATCAGCATTATTTTCATACTCTGAAGGGAAATGAGGGCTTGAAATAATTCCACTTGTCCCACGTAGAGTTCCTCCACAAGCACCTTCAGCTGATGAAAACAACATCAGTTACTAATAAAATAACAGTATTTTAAAAGACAAACTGATCTATCCTAAGGTATACTATTGAAAAATAGCAAATCAAATGCATTATGATTAGAGAAGTTTTTAAAACACTGTAATTTACTCAGAAGAAGCTAAGCATAACAGATACATTAACCTCTAGTTTTACTCAATTACTACCCAAAAAGAGTTTTAAGAATACTGTTGTTAGTTTTCAAAGCTAATATATATTTCCATTAAGCAATTCACTCATAATATCAAGGTGGTAGATTGGCTGATTTTTTTTTTAAATTAATCTCCTTGTGTATGGTCAGGAAAACCCAGAAAATACCCATCTCTTGGCTTCCACGTCCACTTATTAGTCAAAACACATTATTAAGAACTCAAGGGATAAAACAAAGCTTGACAAACTTTTCCATATGGCGTAGCCACCTTTTTTTTTCAAAACTTCAAAAAAATAATTAAGACAAAGCATATGCAACAGTTCAAGAACACAGTATTGGGAACGTTGCTTTCTCTTCCTACTGTCCCTCCAAGACTTTTCCCCCTGAACTTTTGCTGCTTCTTTTTAAAATCTATAACTAAAAACAGAAAAGGTCCAGGAAAATATTCTTGCAAATATGACCTATGCTGGGCCAGAAAACTTTTGAAAAACATCAGACAATTGCATCTTCTACAGTGATAGCTACATTGATTCACATGGTACAAGTTTGTACAATAACAACATGTTTTGACCTTTAAGTGAACCTTCATGGTTTTCATGTAATTAGATAATTGCATATTTTTGCTTTACATGATAACTTTGCTTTATAAAACACTGAGCACAGAAACATGTTTTTAAGTCTAGAATGTTGTTTAACACAAAATGGAGGGATAAGATAGACCTTTTTGTTCACTTTCTCTCCCATAGATTTTCATTTAAAGCTTTAAAAGATTCTCTGACTAATATTAGCACTGGATATTAAAACATATATAATTACAAAAACATGTCAGCCATGAAGCTTATTGCCAGGAAAAATTAAAAACTCATTAAGTTGCTTTCAGTGATTGGTAATATGGCTACAAAAGCTAGAGCAATAATAATTAAAAATGTTTCTGCAAAAGTGGAGAATGAGCAGGAGAGAATTGTTTCATTTTTTACCCATTTTATTAGCTTTGCTTAGGATTACCATCATTATATAGTGCTAATCAATTTATTTATCATAGGTGCATTTGAGGCTTTAAAGGCAAATGGCTTGACAAGGTTCCTGGCTCCAAGAACGTACAATCTAATTAGGATACAGCAGCATAAATAATAAAACAACTCACCGTAAGGGTAGAAGTAGAGTTATAGGTAATCAGAACTGAAAGGTTAGATAGTGAAATTAAATTAAAGAAAGATTAAAAGGAATAGAAACTCACTTGAAACATAATAAAAAGGGATGCCATTATGGGGAATAAAGTCAAGAGGGGGAGAAACAGAATTAAGAAGGGAGGAGAAATCAAGGGAAGGAAAGGAAAGGAAAGGAGCCAAGAGACAGAAAAAGGAGGAATTGTTTAAAGCCACGAACAGCAAGACAAGGAACATAACCTTGGAGAGGTGAAGGAAGAGTAAACTATAGAAAGGATTCAAGCAGTTTATAATGTCTTTTGCCATTTGCTAAGTAGCCTTTGAATTAAAAGAAAAACTTTTAAAGTTGTACAGAATGAAAGCTATAGTATGATATATTATGTTATAAACTAGTGTGTATTATAGTATGGTTTTGAAACTGGAATACTGTTAGATGTGAAATTTCCCATTCTCCTCAATAAATGTAATGCACACAGAAGGCTCCAGAAAGTAGTTTCCTTTTTTTTTTTTAAATGCTCGACAAAACATCCCTTGAACAAATTTAAATTTTTCAACACTAATAAAACTTCCCACCCTTCTGCAAAATCAAATTGTTTTTTGGATCCCTCCTTTTGTCACTTTGTAATTTAAGATGTACATATTAAAAAAAGAAAACAAAAAGAGACAAAGAGCAAGACAAACATTTGGATAAAACAAAATATTCAAAAGGCATAGTTCTCAACATACATAATCCAATTCATTTAACATTCTGAAAATTCTAAAACAGGCACTGTCAAACTTTGTGGGGGACTGGGGGACATGGAAACACAACCTTCCTATGTCTTAATATATTTCTGCCTAATAGTATTCAACAAACAGCTAACTAAAAGGACCTTATGATTGGAGAATCTTTATTTTTTGAGTTTGTCTATATGTGTCTTTCACTGCACTATTACTAACTCTACTTGGGAAAGACAAACAGTATACACAAACGATCAGTTTGCATTTTTGTTTGGGCAAGCCTTTCAGCTGAGTCTCTAAACAAACAGAAACTCCTCAGCCCTTCCATAAGTTATAAACATGACTGTAAATCCATGATCACGGCTTTAAAAAGAATTGGCAAAGAAGCTAACTACATTTCAGGTGAGGAAGTTAAGGAGAGGTTAGATTACATTAAAATTGGCCACCCAAACAAACTTAGTTCATCCTTGTATGGATCTTACACTTAGATCCCTAATTAGGTTGATCTTAGTGTGGATTGTACAGAAGTTCCAGGAAGGTTAGATCAGGCAGAAAATTACTGACCTAATTTAATTCATTGTACCTTAGAGGGGCACTAAGTCAGATTGGATGCAGTTAAACCAATCTAACTGAACTTCTGTACACATTCCAAGTACACCCCAGGGCTGGGAAAGCCCAGTCATTTGATCCAGCCCCAGGACTGCAGTTTTCCTATCTCTCCTGCCACCAGGCTATTTTTAGCCCCCTGGTATCTTCCCTGCCCCCAAATGGACAACTTTGTCCCCTCTGGACCCCACCTAAGCCTGTCAACCTTCTTTCCCCCAATACCACAAGCTACTCTTGGTGCCAGTTTTACCAGCATTTACTGATTTTGGGAGCTGACCGAAGAAAGTTGGGGTAGTAGGATGTATAAGTGGGATCGAGGGGTTGATTTGCAAGGGAGGTTGTTTGTCCAGGGAGTGGGTTTGGAGCTCAAAATAGTCCTAGTTTAGGGAGCAGGGGGAAGGGAATGATAGAGCCCCCTGATCCTGCCAACTCCCCTGGGCCACACAAACTCCTGGAATGGAGTTGGTACAGCCCATCACTATCCTGCCAACCCCTGCATGAAGCTGCCAGACCCCCCACAATCTTCCCATGCTTCCCCCAACTCCAACTTACTTCAACTGGTACCAGTGAATGATGGTAAAACTGGCACTGAGAGCAGTTTGTTTGATATGGGGCAGTTCAGCAGCATCAGAGAGGAGCAGCTGGAGGGGCCCAGGACATTTTGGTGGTATTCCAAAGGCTCTCCAATCCCACTAATATCCCCATCTTCCCAAGCCCCCCCCGAAGGACCTTGCTAGCCTCCCAATCTCTCCAACCCCCCACAGACCCTGTTAGCGGTCAATCCTCCCAACCCCCCAAAGGATGCCAATAGCCCTCTCAACCCCACCTACTCCTCCCCCTATACTGACTCACCTTAGATCAGGCACCTAACACTTACCTAATCACTGAGTTAGAGAGGCTATTTTAACTTGATCTAATCCCCAAATTTTTCAGTGTAATGTTTGTTTGAAGCCTTTATAATTTAACTGAATACATTTCAAGTCTATTATGTCTTGAAGTTTCAAGCAGCTCACTTCAGATCATCTAATCCAGCTAAAAAAACAAACTAACTTGATGAATTCTGGGCCAGTACTTCAGCACACAAAGTAATATAGAGATATTGATTTCCACTGGGGTCAGCATCAATGTCAAGTCATACCTGACCTATATAAAAAAAAATCTGAGGAATGGCCAATTTAATTCTCTCTCTCAATTCTTTTTTTTTTCTGTTTTCTTAGGTTTTAATACTGCTGATTGTTTGTGTTTCCTTTTTTAGAGGGAAAAAATTGATTAATTGTAATGTCAGGGTCTTACAGCATACTCAGTCACCAAAATGCTCATCCTTTCTCCTATATCACTAAAGTGTTTGTACTTGTACTCAGGGCAGTAAGCAACATGTACATCACTTGCTTAATCACACACAGTCAGCCACACTTAGCTCACAGGTACTGGCTGTCCCTTTTACTTAGTAGTAGGGTTGGAGAGCAGTTCTAGCTGTGATGGTCTAGACACTAACTATTATAAAGAACTCAGGGAGTCCCTATACAGTTATTCTTGAATTCAAAGACATCATCAAATCCTTTCCATACAAGCTTTAGGGGAAAAAATATAACACACAGATAACACTACGGATTCCCTAAGATATGCAAATAAAAGTAACCTTGGTGGAGGCATCTTATCAAAGTATAGCACTCTCACTGAAGAACTATAAGGCTTTATAGAAATAATTCCCAAAGCATGTGCCACTCAGCAGAAAGAGTTTTCTAAAAGACACAAAGAAGATTCAGAATATTAGATACCTCCCTGGGAAAGCCATGCTTAACCTGTAAGTATCACTAATCTGTACACAAAAAACCTGAACCATGAAGGCATTACTGCCTGCCTGCCAGAAATATCTGCAAGACCATTGACTTCACTCATGTTTAACCATAATATATGGCACCAATCACTCTTACTCACAGCTTCTGTATTTCAAACAAGGTACACTTTGTCCAGACTATGAGCACAGCTGGGGGCACAAAGATGGACTGCCAATATGCCAACATCCATGAACTGCCATGGAGAGGTATAGTCCATAAGTGCATCATAGGCTGTGTATAACACAAGCTATGAGTTACAGGGCATATTATGACCTGACCTAAGCTTGACTTATGTAGCACAGTTAAGCATGCACTGTGCATAATGATATGGTGCATTAAAATGATACAACGAAGTAAGAAAGGACTAGCATAGCTCCAAACCATAACCAAATATGGAAAAAGCTCTGTTAAGAACAAAATCATGGCTAAACTGTGTGACTTCAGACTTCTCTGAAGCTCAGCAAAAAAAACCCAACCCCCCCAAAAAATAGTGAAAGAGAACAGAGAAGCCTGGCCAGTGGACCTGTTTTTCTCCTGAATCCATGACTACATAAGCACTATCTTTATTAATACAAATAAGCCTTTGCTGTTCTGTTTTCTAATAAAATTTTTGCATTGTGACCAGAGGTCACAAGTCTCGCTGTCAACCCCAGGTAACATTAGAACAACAGAAGCGTTCTTAGAAAACTGCACCATCAGACCTGCACTATACCTGCAACACATAGGTGACAACATCACCTAGATTGAACACCTGGATTAAACCACACCTTCAACAACTACCACTCAGCTACAAAATTATCTGTGGAGCTTTCTAAACTTCCTTGACTGGCACCCTACAAGGTCCTTTATACAAGAACACCCCATGGGCCACCATACTTATATACCACAAAAACAGTAAGCATCCCAAACACAGGGAAAAACAAAACATAAACAAACAGCCCCTCCTGCCAATCTTTAGCCAAGCCTCAGATTCCACCACAGCTGCTTCAAGGAGACCACTGATACCACCCACCTTTTCAAGCTGAAAACTTCTTTTAACCAACAAGGACACTCCAGCTAAGAAGTAGAGCACATCTTTCAAAGAGCCACCCATATGTCCTGTGCTGTACTAACTTAAAATACAGAACCCCGCCCCCCCCCCGCCAACCCTGCTTGCCATACACTGTCACACAGAGGAACCCATAAAATCAAAATTACTGTACTTGAAAAAGACAACACCTTGAGAGAAATACTCCCAGTCCTCCAACTCCTGTCTTTAAAACAACCTGGCAGACTTACCCATGTTAGTCTGATGTCATGCAGAAGATAGGGTAGATTTGTATTGTGTATACACACATACAGACACACACACACACACTTTGTGTATAAGGTACAAATATACCCTAACTTCTATTTAAAACAACCTATCAAGTTCACCTAACTCATCCCTGCTAATCAATTCACTAAGCAGAACATGAATCCATCTGAACAGCAAATTAGACATATGCCCACCCTCTGTGATACCCTGTTCTGTTTTACACTGTCTTATTTTGGCACACCAATAACTTCTCTATTTCAACTACCCTTTATTTGTTTTGTAGCTACTTCTCTTTTAACTAGGTTTACTACCCCCTTCTTCTTCTCTAAGTGTCACAATTTATATAATGGAGTTAAACCAACGTTATTGCTTTATCTGATACTTAGCATAGGTTATGTCTTCTTCTTTCCTAGACTTGAGAAAAGGCACTTTGTGCTAAGGAGCTTGTCTACAAGCTCCTCCAAGTACACAGGTGGTGTATATAAATATATAAGAAAAAATGTATCACCAACCAAATCTTGCTTTATTTTTTCTCAGGTCACTATTAGGATACCACTTAAAGAATTGTCAGGGTCCTACTAGGACTGTCTACATGTGAATTTAAGTGCCCTCTAGTTTCATGGCATTCAGCTAATGAGCATTAAGTATTTTTTTTGGCAGGTGTATACATGTGGTGGGACTTGGAACTAACTTTAGTCCCAAGTCACTTCAGCCCTGCCTTGTGGCCACTGGGAGGTGTTCCAGCCTCCAGACACATAGCTGCTAGCATTTGGCAGCCATATTGAAGCCAGAGACAGCTGCCAGATGGAAGCTCTGATCCCTCACAAGCCCCTTCCCCGCTCGAGAGTCACGTGCCCAGCACAAGGGCAGCACAGGCCAGGCCCCTCCTTGCTTACCCAGAATCCTCATGCTAGGGCTGCTCCTGCCCCTTCCCCTACCCTTTCCCCTGAATCTTTCCCTGACAGCAGCACCCAGTGCCCCACTACTCCAGCTTGGCCCCTGCCAGCAATGGCCAACATCCTGCACTTCTGATGGCAATGGTGCTAACCTTGTTGGTCCCAACAGCACCCCCACCCCCAGGCCCCAAGACAGCCGTGCACCCACCAATGGGGGCCAGGACACTGGCTGCAGGAGGCCTTGGCTTAACCCCTCCTCCTGCAATCCCTGCTCCAGTCTGCCTGTCTCACTGTCCACACCCCCCACACCCCCACCCAGTCCCAGCACCACACTCATGACATGCACATGGTTGACACAAAACACCTTTATTGCCCTCACAACCCCCACCCCAACCATTCCTGCTACCCTTGTCAACATATAGAGTTCCTCCTCCCTCCCTCCCCAACACACAGTGCCCCTCCACTACCCTTCCTACCCATCAACAATAAAAAAAAGCTCCCCAGTGTCAACCTATATACAAAAGTCTCAGTCTCTGTCTGTGAGTCCCAGAGCAGGGAGCCATGGGATTGCTGTGCCTAGGGGGCAGAGTCCTGGGGCAGACACCCAGCACTCTGGCCTTAGCTACTTCCCCTGCAGGTCCAGTAGCTGTGGTAACCACAGGAGGTGGAGGGATCATCTGCAGGTAATGCTGGATGGCACTCTTCCATGGAGGGTGGCTCCCCCTCTGCCTGCCCCAGTCCAGGGCCAACACGTTCTTGTGGTGCCATTCCTGGCACCCCCTGGTGTTCATGTGCATGACCTCGGGGCGAGTGGCAGGGCTGGGCCCAGGTGGGTGGTGGTGGACCTGGGGGAGGGGCTGAGTCAGGGACTGTAACAGCCAGGAGGCACTGGAGGGCCTCCTCCCAGGGCTGGGCAGGGGCCAGCTATGGAGCCATGAGTGGTGACCATGCTGTGGTGGACATGGCCGCTGATACCAGAACCAGGAGGCTTGGATGGCCTGGCAGTCAGTGTTCCCCTGCAGCTGGAGCTGCTTCAGCCACTGCTGCTCCAGGGTCTCCATTCATGCCCAGTGGTCCCTCAGCACCTTGTCCCACACCTGTGTCCAGGTGATGTCCTCTTCCCACCAGGCTTAGTCCTATGCCTCTTGCACCTGCTCTGTGCTTGGTCCTATGCTTCCCACTCCTCCGGCACCACCACCAGCCACTGGAACAGGACTATCTGGTATTTCATGTGCTGCTGGCCCAGGTGGCACATTTGTGTGGCTCCAGGAGTGAGTGTCCCAGGGAGCAGGCATGAAATGTTTAATCTGTCTCTTTGTCCACTGTCACTGCTGCTGCGCTCTGGGACAGGTTCAGCCTGGAAAAGAGCATCAGCAGGGCAACAGCAATGGCAGGGATCAAGCGGACTTATTAACCCTTCCCTGAGTTCAAATCTGGGACAGACAGCATGGGTAGCCACAAGTAATTAGAGGGTGGGGGAGAGTCAGTAGGGTTAAAGCCCTGGGAATGGTAATGGTGGTGGTGGAGTAGAAGGGAAATCCCAGGGGTTGGAGGCAACCAGGAGTAGCCCAAGGGATTAGGGGAACAGCCCAGAATGGGATGGTAGGAGAATTCTTACCTCCAGGATCCTTTGAGCAATAGCATGTAACAAAGCTCTTCATTTCTGGCTGCTAAGTAGGCCTGTGGCAGTCCTCTTTGGGCTATAGATCATTCTGCCCTAATCTCCACCATTTTTTCCCCTTCTTATTCATGTCACCTAAGTGTACAAAATGACCCACTCCAAAAGAGGAACATATCATCTAGTAACTAAGCATATGTGAGAAGATTAAGAGTACATGGGTCATTTCAGATAATTTCCTTTCCTTTTTTGTAGTAATTTTATTGCATCCTACAATCAGCAATTTACAGCAAAGGCTGGGGGGGGGGGCGTTATTTTCAGAGCTTTATACTACTATACATCTTTAATTTTCTTTAAAAATAAAATAAAATAAACTTCAGGATTATTGGTTTCCATTCCACTGGGGAGAGCAGACAAAGTAACAACAAACTCCCTGTGCCTAAAGAAGGTTGTTCGTACCTGAAAGTTTGTAAAGAACAATTTTTCCAATTATTTAGTCGGTCTAATAAAAGATATAATGTTTACCCAAAGAACATTTCTCTGCCTCAATAAATCTCAGTCATGCAAGTGATTGTGGGTGCACCTACATATGAAAATGCACCAGGATGGGTTTACTCTAGAGTACTTTACCCACCCCAGGCAGGCATCTAATACATGTGCTGAGAAGCGGGAGCAGATTTGCTGCTCATGGCAGCAGTCTGTTCCTGCCTCTGCCAGCCCTGCATTGGCCCCTTCCAGAAGCCAAGGGGAGCTCTAGGCTCCCCCTGGGTGCTAATGCAGCGGCTGGAAGATAGCCCAGGACAGCCCAGGCTGTCTTCTGGCAGGGGCTGGGAGATTGCTCGACTACCAGAGCCCAGGTGGGAACAGGATACCCCTGCCCTGGCAGCAGGGAGCTCCCAGCCCATTGGTGACATGTAGAGGGTGCACATGGGTGCATGTATACCCCATGACCTTGGCAGTGCATCCCCTGCAAAAAGCACTGCAGAGGCTGCCGGTGGTACCTGCGAGCAGTCACCTCTTGCCACCCCCGCAACACTACTGGCAGTGTGCTGCTGGCTGCTGCCACCAGTGGCATCTGCGGGTGGTGGCCAACCACCATTTGGTGCTCACCACCCTCCCGCCACCAACACTGCTGTGGCCACCTGTAGGAGCTCCCCACTTGCCACCACCATGCCCCTGATGCTGACACCGCTGTTGACACCTGCTCCTCTATCATGACCGTGGAGCTGAGACTAGGAGATTCTTATCTCCCAGCCTCTGTTCCAAGATTGCAAAGCCAAGGCTGGGAGATATGAATTTCCCAGTCCCTGCTCTGTGATCATGACTGCAAAGTAGAGTCTGGGAGCTCCCTGCTGCTGGGGCAGGGGGACATTGTCCCTGCTCAGTCTCCACTGGTGGAACCAGCTCCAGGGGGCAGGGAGCAGTCTCCCGTCCTCTACTGCCTGGTCACCAGTCAGCGGTCTACACATGGCATCTTGCACAGTAATTGTTCCTGAGTAAAATTTGCTACCTGTATTTACAAGTAGAAAGTTTACTCAGGATTAGAGCATATTACTCTGCAGTAAGCATCTGCACATGTAGATGCTGATGCTTACTGCTCAGTAATTGGCTCTAATCTTGAGTAAGATATGTGTAGATGTGCCCAGTATGTTCTTAAGTCCTTATTGAACAGCATTACAACCAGTAGTTGAATCACTCGAGGCTAACACTTTCAAACTTAAACTTAATTTAGAACCTAGATTCAGCTCATCAAGACAATCCTGTTCAATCTTAATTGACACTATTTACTCCTGATTTGGCAGATTATTAAGATTCATTTTACTTTGATAATGATGTAACATAACTGATAAAAACACAGTTGTGATTTAAATATCATAGAATCCACAGTCAGTTATAAAAAAAAAAATCACAAGTCTTTTTTCCCTATACTATGTAACACCAGATCTCTTCCTTGTCCCTTTATCACTAGCAACAGAATAGGTACAGTTAAAAAAACCTTGGCTGACATTTTATGAAGCACCAGCAAGTGACATATTTTGTCATTGTCAGTCACATTATGTAAGTCTTATCAATTAAAGAATAGTGCAGCTTTAGACAGTCTTAAATGAGCCATGGGCACACATTACTTAGTCTGCTTTCTTAAAAGTATCACTAAAACAGCTCTTTATTAAGTGGCAGTTTTCTATATGTGATTCTTGGGAAACTATTTATTTGTCCCTCACTTACTAAAATATCTAACAGCAGAAAACAGATCAATATAAATCATAAATAATTATTTGTATATATTAGTACTAGGTATTCCAGAAACTGTTAATACATGAAAACAGACAAAACTACTTCATGAAATTATACATTTAAATTGCCACTTTATAACACCTAATGATATAAATTTAGAAGTAAAATTGTCAGTGCCAATTGACAAATTATTAACATTCATAATGTCCAGAAACATCATTGGGTGTTAGAATGATATAGAGTATTGCATGTTCATCAGACACATTGAACTGGCAATTAGTTCTTTAACCACAAGACTGCTTACTCCCACTTCCAAATCTATAAAAAATAAATGAATTTCAAAACTGTTTTTGTATGTCTAATACCAAGCTGACCAATGTTTCCATTTCTATCAAAAATGTTGTCCTATTTGTTAGGTGACAGTATTTATTTTGACAGAAAGATGCATGTATACATTTCAAGTCATAGTACAATGAAGAAAATAATCTGTTAACCAGAAATATTCCTCTTTTCATTTCCAAGCCATGTTTAGATTATGGTTAAAAAAATGGGAAGGAAGGAAAAGAAGTCTTAAAATAATTTAGTATTTTAAGAAGGAGCCTTGCTTAAAGTAAAACAACAACTCTTTCCCTGCCCCCTCCACCACATGCACTTTCCCCCAATTAATATTGTTTCAAGTAACAATATTAATGTGTTACTTAGAATATTTCAGATAGAAGAAATGTAAAGGACAAAAATATTCCTTGCTGATTTTCTACATTGGGTAAAATTTTCAGAAGTAACTCAGAACTAGAGCTGGTCAGGATTATGGTAAAACAGGGTGGTCTGAGTACTAGTTACATTCTAACCACTGATCCAGAATAACACACTTGCTTGTAATATAGGTACAATGGTTCAAATCTGTGCATCGCCCAAATTTAGAGGAAGGGCTTGAGGCTGTATTCCCCATATCCAGGGTGATTGTTTTATCCTTTGGGCTAGAGTTTCCCTATCTCCCCTTTTGCATCTCTCTCCTATTAGAGTTGCTCAACTTCACCTCAATTAAATATATATTATGTCACTTGCATATGAGAAGGTGCTTTCGAGATCAAAATGTCAAGGACTTGAATGTGTCCAATTATGGGATTTCTCTTGAAAAAGTGAAACATCTTATGGGTCAAAAAACAAATCCCTTTCCATCTCTACTCAGAATTTTAAGTTTATTACAAGTTAACGGGACCTGTTCTGTTTTCTAAGTCGTCTGTGTCCAGATGAGGGTGGGCGTGTGGTATGTGGTGCCCTCTGCAGCATCACATACTGCACATTCAGGTATTCCTTGTGCTGTTACCTTGGGTTGACCCCAGGATATCTTGGGGTCAAAAAAACCCTGCAGCTTATTGTGAGGCAGAGCATGTGTTGGTAGCATGTGCCATCCAAAAACTGAGGCTGGCCTGCCAGAGCCATGCTCCACCTGCCAGCTAGGCTCCCAGCTGCAGGAGTGCTGTGACTGCAGCTCCCTGAGGCCCCCAGGACCCCAGGTAAAGCTGCTGGGGCTAATTCCCTTGCTGGACCCAGCCTCCCCTACCCCTCCTGGGGTAATCTGCTGTGCACCAGAGGGCATGTGGCACAGGTGTTCCTTAGCAACAAGTTCCTTCTTGTCCCTGGGGAACTAAATATCCATGCTCATGTGGAGGTAGGTGGCATATTCACTTTTGGGGGAAGAACACTAAGAAACAAAACAAAATAAAACTAAAATCTCTTTCTACCTGAGACAGGGTTTTGACAGGTTTACATTTGAGGCACTGCAGGAATGGAGAAAGGAGGGGTGGGCAATCAGTAGATGGCACAGAGGGACCAGACACAGGGTACTGCTGGTTCACCAAGCTGCCATGAGCTGGATCCATCTCCTGAAGGGCTAGATCTGCCCTGCAGGCCACTGGTGCCAACCTCTGCTCCATGTTAGCTACTGGGGCTACAATGGACTTGTTTGTTTTTTCACTTGTTTTTGTTTGGGATGCTTTGTTGCGATTGTTGCAGTTTTTAAATAGGGAAATGTGACTATGCAGCCACAAAAAATTGGTATGGGGCTCTGGGACAAATGTAATCTTTTAAAGTCAGACTAGATTACAAGCTGATAGTGCTGCCTCTTGGAAAACTGTCATGTAAGAAGGAAACTATCCTTAAAAAGACAGCAGGGTATGGATTATTTGGTTCCCTAAATTTCACTAATTAAAAAACATCTCCTACTTTGTATGTCAGTATTTTCACTATCCTACCAAAACATCACTTACTAAACAGCCTGTTAAGACCATGTCTTCTGTTTATATCATCCTAATAGACAGCCGAAGACTATTTTTTCAGTTTCAATAAGGAATCTTAGGCTTCTCCCCAGTGATTTAATAATTAAATTCATTTGAGAATATTGATTCATTTTTAACGCTACATTCTTTAACATAGCAATTCTCCACAAAGATGAGGTAGGTGCCTTAATTTTCAAAATCACAGGTTAACGTGTCTCTATAGCCAAATTAAGAATAGCCCAGATTTTCATACATGCCACTTCAATAATGAGGAAGTACAGCCAGTGTCACTAGGGAATCCTTTCCTCATGAGACATTTCTTTTGGTGAGCTATTTCAGGAAGTTCTGTAGTTTATTAGATCATCTTCCTTCTTTTGGCACTTCCATAATGCTTCTTCATAAACCTCTCTCTTCTATTGCCTCCATTATCTCATCCCTTCTGACTCACTTCTCTCAAAATTTCTATTTCTTGTCCTTTTTCAAAGATACTTTATTTCATAGCCTCCCTCTGCACTATAGATCTGCCCTCAGGTCACATTTTTTTTCTGTTCCCTGGGCTCCAAATACAGAAGGAGCACAGCCGTGACCTGGCCTCTTCTATTCATTTGTTGGTCATGCCTGCATTACTCTATAAGCATTTACTTTTGTATAACCTGCTTTCTTTCCCTTAAGACACTTATCACTGGTGCTTCCACTCTGACACCTTTGTTCTGAATTCAAACACTGAACAGTTCAGATAATGTTGATAAACACAAAAAAAAGGTCTGATGCCTTGTAGACACAATCATCGTTGAAGTTTTCTTTTGACTCTTCATTGCTCTTGTTTAGTTATATAATTCACAGCCAACAAGATGGCAAGGTTGGGCATTTTCAAACCAAATGATTCCCTCAACACTGAAATAGTTTGTGAAAAGACACTGTAAGAATCATCTTTCTTTACAAAGACTTTCCAGGTCCAGAATAGAATTTCTAATTAACACATCCCATTGGAAGACAGCCCAGGGGTTAGGCAACAGATAATCCAGGTTCAAGTCCTTGAACAGTGAAGGTCAGATCAGGGACTTGAATTTATTTCTTCTACATTTCAAGTAAGTGCTCCTGCTACTGGCTAGGCTATTTGGCTGGGGCACAGGAACTATGTTCCTTCTCTCTTTAGTTTTTACTTAGGCTTGGCTTTGCCTAAAGCAAAATTTTGAAGTTTTAAAATGTTCATAGGACAGAAAAACCTTTCTTTGTCTTGATTAACCTTTGGTTCAGCAACAAACATTAGCTACTAAACCATAGAACCTTTACTACCTCAGGTACCAAGCCACCCAAGTTAGTTAAGGATTAGGTAATTGTGTTAGGATATACACTGATGCAAAAGCTATTCTTCTTTGTAAGAATTGTAAAAAGTAATGACCTTAAGACACTTTTCTTCTTTCCTTGAACTGGAAAAAATAATTGCTTTCCTCACCCCTTCTTCTTATAAATCCCTGTTGCACCCCCAGAAATAGTAAATGAATCATTGGTTTAACAACTAGCAGGAAACATCACAGCATAGACTTGTCATAGATATGGTAATGAAAGTGTACATTTCCCATGCTGGCTATGAAGACTCTCCAGTGCAATGAAGAGGCCTAAATAAATAAATAAATAAGTAGTTAACACACGGGCAGACATGCATACATGTGCAGATACACAAAGTTAACTAACCCTCAAAAACTCAGATCTTTTCTTCTGAAGAATTCATTATATGTTTGAGGTAATTACCTTTTTCAGCTTACATATGTTGAATAACTTGCTACTCTTTTAGGCTAAGTATAGAAATTCAGGAAGACAGGGGGAGAAGGAGGTTAGATCACATTAAAAATGGCCACACAATCTGACTTAGTTCACCCAGGTGTGGACCTTAAACTTAGACCCCTAGTTATGTCAATCTAAGTGTGAACTGTACAGAAATTCTGGGAAGATTTGATCAGTCTAAAAAAACCCTAAGGAAAAACTTGTTTGTAGAGTCTCTCAAGGTAGGGTTAACTGTATCTTAAATTGGGTTTGGAATTTTTAGACCTATCTAATTCCAAACTTCTGTACAGTTCCCAGTACAGATGCAGGGCTGGAAAAGCCAACTGCTGGCCTCAGAAGTTCCTGGGCTGCACTTTTCATGTTTCATAGATGAGTGCCTTAACTCATTAGGTATACAATCACAGAAAATTAGGGTTGGAAGGGACCTCAGGAGGTCATCTAGTCCAACCCCCTCCTCAGAGCAGGGCTATCCCCAACTAGATCATTCCAGCCAAAGCTTTGTCTAGCCAAGTTTTGAAAACATCCAAGGACAGAGCTTCCACCACCTCTCTCAGTAACCTGTTCCAGTGTTTTACTACCCTCCTAGTGAGAAAATTCTTTTTAATATCTAACCTAAACTTCCCTTGCTGCAACTTGAGACCATTGCTCCTTGTTCTGTCATCTGCTGCCGCTGAGACCAGTCTGGCTCCATCCTGTCTCATACCCCACTTCACATAGTTGAAGGCTGCTGTTGACCCCGCCCCCCCCCCCCCGCATTTTCTATCCACCTTACAGTTCATTCATCTGGCCATACTTCCTTAGCTTGCCTGTGAGAATGCTGTGGGAGACTGTATCAAAAGCCTTGCTAAAATCCGGGTACACCATATCCACTGGTCTCCCCACACTCACAAAGCCAGTCCCAGAAGGCAATCAGGTTGGTAAGGCATGACTTGCTAACCTGCCTGAATACCTGTACTTAGCCTTAATTTTCTTGTTCTCTCACTATACAATGGATGTGTATTCTCCTTCACTGAAAATTCTTCTCTGCTATGTTTCAGTCACCGTTTTAATTCACAAACTTGATTAATTACTGTTCAATCCTTTTGGGCCTTCTTGATAATCCTGCCTGCATCTGTTAATTTTTCTCCTATTCTAGTCTCCGTATAATGATTATGTTTCTTTAGTAAACAATGCCTTCATTTCATTTCCCCCATACACCTACACCATAACTTTGTTCACAGAGTGAGGGAAAGCTTACAAATACACTAACCCTATTTGTGTTCATAAAGTTAGCAGTCTCTACTCATATGAGTAAAGTCAGACAGAGATCCTTAACATTATATTAGGCTATTTTTACGTTCTTTTCACATTTCATAAATCAGTGTAGTAATTGTAATACTCTGAAATGTAATTTATTTTCTTCATAATTTTATCTTAAAGAACATTCAAGCTGGAACTGAATCAGTGCTCCTGGTTCTGGGTCTCACACAGGATTGCTTTAATGGGCAAAGGGCAAGAGAGACTCTTGGTGTGCACAGAAGAGAAGTGGAAGGGGAGGAAAAATTTAAAGGAGTTAGAGGCCCATCACACAGAAGTTTAAACCTGCAAGCTGAGCTCTGTAACATGCCTTCACCAATACTTGATCCCTATTACAGTTTTTTTTAATGTAATGTTGTCTAAAATTAAATTCCCCCATCAATCCTTTTTTCTCTAGACTAAATAATCCCAGTTCTATCAATTTTTCCTCACAAGTCATGTCCCACAGCCCCCTCACTGCTTTTCTTGCCCTTCTCTGGACTGTCTCCAATTTGTTCACATCCTTTCTGTAGTAGGGGCCCAAAACTGAACACAGTACTCCAGATGTAGCCTCACCAGTGCTGAATAGAGGGGAAGAATCACTTCCCTTGACCTACTGGCAACACATCTTCCAATGCAACCCAGTATTATATTAGCCTTCTTGGCAACAAGGGCACACTTATGGCTCATATTCAGCTTATTGTCCACTGTTACTGTGGACAATAATTAACAATTTCTTTGCCTCTGTCTTCCTAAGTAGGGACCAGTTCAGCCACCTCCCTGCTGGGCCCCCCTTGGGCCCCGAGAGAGACACGCCTGGGCCAGGGGTTAGCGAGGAGTTAGTTAGGGTACTTCTGGAGAGGCTGGACGTGTTCAAGTCCGCTGGTCCGGACG